>NC_056617.1:448145-600532 GCF_018340385.1 Cyprinus carpio | reverse complement strand
AGCAGTACATGGATATGTTGCCTGCATCTATTTAATCATTTTGAGTCTAATTTTCATCCCTTAGCATATTCACTCATCTCACGTTAATGTTGTGATTCCAAATCCAAACTAATCGAATCATCTAAATCAATTACATATCATTATCTAAAGACAAAAAACACCATCGCAAAACTGCTCTAACAGAAAACTTTCAGAAAACTGCTGTTCATATGAACTGTCAAGAATAATTAGAGCGACAACCATTCATTATGAGGACCGTCTTGTGGAATCTGTGGTCTGGGTCAGTGAGTGGTCTAACAGGTTACCTTATGTGTTCTGCTGCCAGGAATATTTCCAAGCGGAATTAAGTTGTCAGTGAGCACCTCGTGGTGGTAACCCACAGCAGCACGATTGCTGATCAGTTAATTGGTAAAGTTATGAGTCATTTTTCTTTCACCACCCATACAGGGAAACGACACTGGCGACCAAAAGGGGGCGCAGATGCGACCTTTTGAAATGCCCCTTGCGACCTCCAAATTTTTATGCGGTCCGCAAATGTATCACTGATTGGTTTTTTGTTACCTACTTTATGTGTTATGCCTATGATTTAATATGAGCATTTATTAACACAGAAATGGTTGTAGTTTTAAGAATACGTTTGATAACCGGCCTCCGAGCATTTCACATAAGTTGGCTTCACCCCCGCGATGCGGGAAAGCTGAACTGAGCACTGGTTACTCGCGCTGTGTTCGGTGCGCACGAGAGAGCCGCATCTCGCGAACAGCAACACTGAACCGAGCTCTCCTTCAGGACGTTTCGCATCCTCCTGCACCTAACGAACAAATACAAATCGCAGTTTAAATAAACAGGGGAAAAAAAAGAGCGAAAAGCGAAAGAGCTTCAATTCAGCATCGCGGTGTCTTGGTGTTCAGGGAGCAAGCAGAGACGCGTCTCAAAGTCTTCTTGCTTATGTACCGACACAAATACATACAAAATATGTCGAAATACCCGTCGGTGGAAAGTGTGTTCGAAAAAGTCTGTGGTTTATGTCTTAAGTGAAAGTAAAGAGTTTGCAAAAAAAAATCGGATGTGTATATTTATAATGGATGCGTTTGTCTCTTAAGGTGACCGCGCCCTAAGTTAAAGTGAAAGTGACGTGACATTCAGCCAAGTATGGTGACCCATACTCAGAATTCGTGCTCTGCATTAACCCATCCGAAGTGCACACACACATAGCAGTGAACACACACACACACTGTGAACACACACCCGGAGCAGTGGGCCAGCCATTTTTATTCGGGCGGCGCCCGGGGGAGCAGTGGGGTTTCGCGATGCCTTGCTCAAGGGCCCCTAAGTCGTGGTATTAATTTACTAGCTCTGCTGTCAGAGTCTTTAAATGTTGATGAAAATGAAAGTTAAATCACTCACTGCTCTTGACTGAATTCTAGTTTAACAAGAATTTATCCAAAGATCAATCAAAAATCAGATAGAATTGATTATATTGTTTTACTAGTGGGTGCAGGGCACTAGTTCATTTATGTAGTGAGTATGGCAAAATACAGTGAGCTGTGAAATATTATACCCAAAAATTCTTCATACTGTAGACTACCAATGAAATTTATAAAAAAAAAAATTAGGGACCTGACCATGTTTTGCTTACTGTTATGTTTCGTTTTCTTTAATTGCTAATGCACCTTTCACACCACAGACTGACCAAATTAAGCATTGCTTGCTTGGTAACTGTTCACCAAAGTATTGATAGTTGTGTAAATATTGTCATACTGACAGTTGCCTGAATTTTTGGTTGATTCCATTACATATCTTTTTTCATCAAGTTAATCCGACAGTATCAAGAGGAATTTGTTCTGACACAGTTTAACTCTTAGTTATTGTCATATTGTTATTAACAATTTCTAACTATAGCAAATAAACTGTGATAATGTAGAGAAATGTTTGAAGGGTGTCTGAATACAACTTTTGGTTTGATTGTGTAGTGAATTTTAAAAGTTACAACTGAGAACTAAGGGCGTGCTATTATTTTAAATTAACAAAAACAAACTTAAATGTAACCTTTTGTAAATAGCACAAATAAATAAATGAATGAACATAACAGTACAAATTAAACCATTTTTACAACAAGGGCCCACTGTACAACCCTGCACCAGGGCCCCTCTAACCCCAGCTACAAGTGGCAGCATGCACTGTGTTTACTGTAACCATATTAGAACAAAGGCATGTGGTTTTAAAAAGACTCGGCAAGTAAAACAAAGCACATACTGTATGCAAATCACATTCATTATTGTTCTTATTATCCAGATAATTATTATATAATAATCATTTGGTGCGACCAAATCATGTTTTTGCGCCAGTAACTGAAAAAGTTAGTAGCACAAGTGCCACTCCATGGAAAAAGTAAGTGTAGTTCCCTGCCATATATTCACATAGACTACTGATTATGCATTGGAGGTAGTTTTTCTGAAATAAACAATAAAACAGAAATAAAACGTAAACGAAATGTCATACAAACAGAATATAATATAATATACTTTATAAGCAAATACTAAAGAAAAAGAAACAACTTAAGGTACATTATACAACATCCTCATTATTAATGAAAATAGTATATCAAATTGTAGGGATTTATACAGAATCATAATAGATCAACATGAAAGTGAAAATAAATAAAGACTGATAAAATTTAAGTGAAATATTGCCCAGCGAGCTAAGCAGCGGATGCTGGCACACAGGGCGCTTCACAAGATGAAAATATTAATCATAAAGATCGCTGAAACACCACGGACATTATTAAGGCAATAGTTTCAGCCATATACATATTGGCAACGTAAATTTATATATGTTTCAGCAGATATTCATAACCATCCTGTCCTAAACACATAAAGTCAAGATTAAACTTACTGCTCATCACGGAACCTCCGAGCTCTGAGAAGATTCGTCTGCAGACTGCGAGAGTGGCGTAATGACCTGAAGTTGTCCAAATCACGTACAGAACCACGCGAGATGTCAAAACGAAATTTTGTCGGTTGCGTTCGAAACCTCAATAGCAGAGCCGTCTACGGAAGCCCTCCCACTCCCTATTCAATTCCTATTGTAAACCCGAATTTTGGTTGCAGTTCCACCAGAGTTCCACTGGGGGCAATCGCCATGAGTACAAAATGAATGGGAGTCTATGGGGGCTAGACGGCTAAATGTGTCCCTTTCACACCCGATTGCCGTTGAGAAAAATCTCAGATCTGATTGTAGGTTTTGCATGTTCAACATGGGTTATAGGTCCGAAAGGTTGAATGAACGATTACTTATGTCCTTTCGATTTTCTTACAGGTTGAGTTGTGTGTGCCCATAACACCTAGACATTCTGCTAATGAACGTATACCCGTAATGACGTCATTGACATTTTAAAAGACTTTTAAAAATGCAATAAGTGACTCTAAAAAACTCTAACACCCCAGCAATGTGTAATTTTCGTTGCATCTCTTTTCGAATACAACATGTCAAAAATACTAGACAAAAAATTCTAGCCTGAGAAAAGTGGATTTTGAGGGGTATACCGCCATTGACCTCCATTCATTCAAAGTTTAAACAAGCGCAAAAAACTTAAAATATATGAGTGACAGATTTAATTAATATATTTGTAAGTATTTTGATAATGAAGAAAATTGCCCATGTAGTTGTCTTGTTGAAGAAATGGCTGCCTTTTTATTTTGTGATTGTCGTATAGCCAATACTGTTAATTTAAGTTTTTATATTTATAACTCCACTAATATGATCAAGTTTTATCCTTAAAGCATTTTTTTTATTACGAAAAACCAAAATCATTATCTCTTGAATATTTTGTCAACTATTTTATGTGCAAAATTCACATAAAAAAATTTTTTTGTTTTTTTTTCGTGTATATTATCTCATACTATGATGAACACATGAAATTTGTATTTACTGTTTTATATTACCATTAAGATTATACATTGAAACAAACATCCTACCAACAACTATCATTTATTGTTTGGCAATAATAATAAAAATAGAGGGACAGGTGCGTGCACTACCACCTCACAGCATCACTAACTCAACAGTCCAGTACAGTTTCCCTCAGCAACTCTGCAATATCTGCACAAAGGGTACATCGATCAGCTGCTCGAAGATCTCACCTTTGGAGAAAACTGTTGATTTTATACTCTAAAAATGTAAGTATTACCACTCGAAAATTAATATTACCCCATAATAAACTGCATCTTTTGCCCACCCCAACACTTACATGCAAGAATAACTAGAAATGCCAAACAATAATTATATAATTTTTTTCTTTCTCAAAATGACATTTTAGTAAAAGAAGCTAAATGTATTTTTTGTCGTGACATAGCTATACATGAATATACACTAGCTGAACAAATGCAGTCGATGTAAATAAATACATTTTCAGTCAAGCAATTAATACATGAATAAAATATTTATTTTATTTATTGACAACAACAAGAACATAAACAAATGATTAAAAGAATGTATAAAATTTAGCATCACAATAAATGCATACATGTACAAGTCAACGACACATGAACAAAGCTTCATTCAAACTTACTGTTCTAACAGTCATGTATTTACAGACGGTGAACCCACATTCTTCCTGCCATCTGAACACAGCTGAGACAGTTCCGCTGTTGCACTGTGTTTCTCCATTTCGCTCTTCTCAACAGGAAGCTGCTGTGGTCTTCTCCAACCTCACTGCACACAACAGTCTGCAGACATTTCAGATCCTGCAAAAATACACAAACACAATACAAAAAGTCATTACTTTATCATTTTGTGTCAGGTTTTTCCTACCTGCTCAACCACAAAAGATCTGCAGCAAATGCACAGAAATCAAGAATAAGAAAAGTGCTGTAATAGTTGTTTACAATTACACTAATTAAAATAAACTATAACTTAAGATTTAATATGTTTTATTAATTTCTGTAGTGTACTTACACAAATCCTTTGATGTCAGCATTTCCTCATCAGTCACTCTTCAGCAGATAAACACACGTGTGTCTCATCTGTCCCTGTCACATCCAGACAAGAGTCAGTCTCCTCTGGGATTTATCTGTGATATACTACATTTACAGGTTGAGTTAGTTGCTGATGTAACTCGCTTTTTATCCAACACAAATGTTCCTTAAATTATCAATATTACAAATGGACAAATAAAATAGATAACTTATGTTTAGTTACTTTACTTAGATTTGTTTGTTTACATGATCTAAAGCAGTGTGGACAGTGAATTCTACATTATAACACACACACACAGACATCACTCAGATGCCTGTTTCATGTCTGTTAGATGAGCTCATCTGCAATACTTATCAAAGATTATCCTGTCAGATGATAAATAGACATTTAGTAATCGTCTTCAAGATGTATATATGGTTTATGTAAATCCACTTTTGAGTCGTGTACTTAATGGAGCTCCCCTGTTAGTTATGCATTATAAAACGTGTTTTTACAGCACAATCTCAAATATGCTGTATTATGTAGTCACAGACAGGGTTTAGATTAAGCCAGGATCAGGCCATAGTTCAGTTAGTCTTGTCTGTGAAACCGGGGGATAGCGTCTCTTTACACCTTTTGCGTTGCTTACAACACCTTAGTTTTAATAGATTATTAACTCAAAAAACAATACCACTATATGAAAAAGACTTAAACACTTCAATTTAAACAATTATTCCTGGAAAAATATATTCTCACCATTCTCTCTCACAACAGGCGGACATTTGGCCAACAATTTATCATTTTGACATCTGTTCTGTGTGAAGTTATCTTGACAACTTCAAGTTACGTCCCTCTCTTGCAGTCTGCAGATGTACACGCTTGGCTTCTTCTTCTTCTTCTTCTTCTAGGATTTAAATGCAGTTTGAAAACCACATCTTCTTCTTCTTCTTCTTCTAGGATTTTATGGCGGTTGGCAAACCAACTTAAAAGGTGCATTCCCGCCACCTACTGAAATGGAGTGTGAAGCGCATATTGGAAAGGAAGTTTAAGCTACATCTGCACTTTCAAAAAGAGTTTACAGAGTTTACACAGAAGGGAGTTTTACATCCTATTAAATAATCCTGTTCCTTTTAAAAATATAAATAACTCATGATAAATTCTTGATTGTTTGGCACCTTCTCCAAGGAGAACCTGAAGTGTCAGCTCATTGGTTTCTATATTTCTTAAAGCGTGTCTTAGCTGGGACCGCTCTCTTTCATAAGCTTCGCATTCTATAAGCACATGTTCTACAGTTTCAGCTAACCCACATTTATCACAATTTCCATTCTCATGTTTACCAATTCTTTGTAAGCATTGATTTAATAAACAATGTCCAATACGCATTCTTGTGACTAAAACGTCCTCTTTCCTGTTTCCGAATCTTCTTCTCTCTGAACCAACATTTTCTTGAATGCAGTAAAAATGTCTACCTTTTGTTCCTTCATTCCATTCCTTCTGCCAAATTTCCTGTATTTGTTTCGCTATTATCACTTTAATTTCTGTTTTACTTAATGCCACTTCAACGTCAATTTGTGAATGATTTAATGCCTGTTTAGCAAGATTGTCAGCCTCCTCATTTCCTTTCACACCCATATGCGAAGGAACCCATACAAGATTTACCAGAATTCCATACTGTCTTGTTCTGTATAGACTCTGCATTACTTCGTTTATCATGTCTTGCCTTGCTGATGATGTTCCACTTTCCAAGCTATTTAGAGCTGATAGAGAATCTGTACAAATCACTGCACTTTGTTGGTTGTATTTCTTCTATCCACTGAAGTTGCTATTATTTCTGCAGTGAATACCGATATATGATCTGAAGTTCTTTTTGACATTCTAATGTTAAAAAGTGGAATATATACCGCTACTGCTGTTTTCCCAAATTCTGGGTCTTTTGAACCATCAGTATATATTTGCACTGCACTATAATAAGTTTGATCTATGTATTGGTGTATACCTACATTTTCTAATCCATTTGTATCGTTATGCTTTTTTCTTTAAGCAATTGGCTATCAATCAAAGGCATTGGGAAAAGCCAAGGAGGAATTGCTGACCTAGCCACAGTAGGGGCAACATTGAAATCCCTTAATCCTATTCTCCCGGGCTTCCTCACTGGCCTTCCATCCAAAACTTGATAACTTTTTATGTCCATATTCCCAACAGTCCTCCAACACCATTTTTAACTGGGTGACTGTCCGAGTGTCCCTTTATGCTTATGAAATACCTCATCTTTAACTTGAGCCTATGAATTACTTGAGGCATTAAACCCATCTCTACTTGCACGGCTGATACTGGGGAGGATCTAAACGCTACACAACAAATTTGCATAGCTTGTGACTGAATTGACTCTAGTTTTACGAGTTGTGTTTTGGATGCAGTGCAATGTACCATACTGCCACAATCTATTGCCGATCTTATTAGAGCACAATATATTCTTTTAAGGGACTGGCGACATGCTCCCCAATCAACTCCTGGCTAAACACCCTCATAATATTTAATGCTTTTTTGCATTTGTCAACCAGTTTCTGTATATGTATACTAAAATTCAATTTCAAATCCATCCATATACCTAGAAACCTCACAACTGCTGTCTGCTTCACTTCTTGTCCATACAATTTAATGCTAATGGTAGGGTTACTTTTCCTTTTTGCAAAACAAATTACCTGAGTTTTATCTACTGAAAAACGAAAGCCCCATTCATTTGCCCAGTTTTCTACCTTAACGTCATTCTGACATACTTTACATTACACCCTCTTTTCCACAGCGCTCGGAGGCCTTCTTCTTCTTCTTCCTTCCGTTTTATGGCCGTTCACTTCTCTATATTATACTGTTCTTTATATTTTTAAAAAGCTCACTACGCTGTTCTTCATATTTACTACACTTAAAAATCACATGTTCTACTGTTTCAACCACACCACATTCATCACACATACCATTTCCATGTTTTCCCCATTAATGCCAGTGTTGAGTTTAATCCTGTATGCCCCATCCTTAGTCTAGAAATCATTACTTCTTCTTTTCTATGTCTTCCCTAGCACGATTCTTTTTTCCCTACTGACTTAACAATACTATAATACCACCTACCTGTACTGCTACTTTCCCCATCTTTGTTGCCATATTTTTGTTATTTCTCTATTAATTATTAATCTAACTTAATTTCTTCCTAAAGGTATCTTAATATCTATCAAGTGTTTCCTTAACGCTTCTTTTGCTAACTTATCCGCTATTTCGTTTCCTACTATCCCAATATGTGCCGGCACCCAACAAAAGTATACAATTACACCCTCTATGTTCAACCTATATAATAATGTATAAATTTCTACTAGCAGATCTTCTCTGTCAGTTTTTGTTGACAATATACTATTAAGTGCTGATGCAGAATCTGAGCAAATTACAGTTGGCATCCTATTTGGTTTAGTCTCCTCTAACCACTGCAATCCTACTATTATAGCAGTTAGTTCTGTTGAAATATACAGACATTTTATCACTCAACCTTCAACTTATCCAATAACAAATCAAAGAATAAACACTCCTACACAAAAACATTAATCAAATGGGAATATAAAACAATATAAAAAAATATTAAAACAAGAATAAAAGTAAACAGTCAGATTTTTTGTGCCAATAAAACTATTAGGATATCTATCTTCTGCTTTCTCCCGATCCTCATGCAATCTCATTTTAACATTAGGTTCAGGAATATTCCACACCGATACCCCTTTTAATGGCATATTGGAACAAATATCTACATTTTCCAGACCACATTCCTTAACCCATTGTTTATACTTCCATCCAAAACTATTCCCATCATTCTTTTTATATTCCCAACAGTCATTTAAAATTTCTCATGTGTGATGACTCTTATTGCAACCCTGCAAATTAACCCAGTACATCATTGTAAGCTTTTTTCCTTCTTAAGTCTAGTGGCATCTCTCCCATTTCAACCCTAATGGCATCTAGAGGGGTTGATCTTAGTGCTCCACAGCAAATTCTAAGTGCCCTAGCCTGTACGTTATCCAACGTCTTTAGCTCTGATTTTGCTGCAGCACCATACACTACACATCCGTAATCTAAACTTGACCGTATTAAGGCTTGATATACATTTAGTAGTATGCTTTTCCTTGCTCCCCACTCATATTTGGCTATTGAAGTCATGCAATTTATTACTCCTTTACACTTATTCTCAATTTTCTTAATATGTCCATTCCATATTAATTTTCTATCAAATATTAACCCAAGGTATTTAAATTCTGTAACTCTTTCTAATAATTGACCATATAATTTCAAAGTAATTTGTTCCACTTTCCTTTTCTTTGTAAAAAAACCATATATTGGGTCTTTAATACTGAAAACTTCAGTCCCCATTCCACTGACCATCTTTCAACTTCATTTATTTATTCTTTTATTCCTTTGACTACATTCCCTAAGTTCCTACCTCTTTTCCACACTGCACCATCATCTGCATATAGTGCCTTCCCCCATACTTGGTTTAACTCTTTCATAAATATCATTAATCATTATATTAAATAAAATTGGACTAATTACACTTCCTTGTGGAGTCCCATTCAGAATATCATGCAGTGTTGACATTTCTTCTATTCTAACCTGAAATGTACGCTTAAACAAGAAATCCAATATCCAGTTGTATATCCTCCCCCCTACATCTGATTTTATGTAGCTTAATTAATAGTCCCTCTCTCCATAAAGTGTGTATGCCTTTTTCAATATCAAAGAAAACAGCAACAAGAAATTTTTTCATTGTTAAAGCTTTTTTTAACCTCATTTTCAAATAATAGCAAAGCATCCATTGTAGATCTTTTTCCTCCTAAACCCACTTTGAGCTGATGATAAAATCTAATTTTTCTCCAAAAAAATAATTTAATCTTCTTACTATCATTTTTTTTCCATCACCTTACATAATGTAGATGTGAGAGCAATTGGCCTATAGCTACTTGATTTTGTTGCATCTTTACCTGGTTTTGCTACTGGAATCACTATTGCATTTTTCCAATCTTTGGGTAAAGTACCTTCATTCCATATCTGATTATATACATCCAATATTATCTTAATGGCTACATCCGGCAAGTTTTTTAACATACTATAGCTGATCCTATCTCTTCCTGGTGTTGTATCCTTTGAATTGCTAATAGCAATTTTTAGTTCAAAAAGATTACAATTATCATCCATGTTACTATCAACTTCTTGTTTTTTCATGCAGACATTCTCATACATTTTATTTAACTCTTGTCTTCTTTTTAATAACTTATCACTCAAGTTTTCAATACTATGGACTATCTTTTCTTTATCTGTACAGGCCACCTTTCCATCTTCCTAAATTTACAGGAATTTGTTTATGAGTATTAATACCATTCATTTTCATGCATTCCAGTCTCTCTCCCAATTGTGTTACAGAACTCCTGCCATGCTTTTCTCTTTGCACTTTTAATTACCCTTCTTGCAGCTGCCCTTTTTTTTTCTGATAATCTATTACTGTATCTTGAGTTATTAACCTTTTTAAGACCCGGAATGCCTTATTCCTTTCTTTAATTGCCATTGTGCATTCATCAGACCACCATGGAACAATTTTCTTTCTTTTCCCATTTCCTCTTATTAATGGTATAGATAGATTCGCTGCTAAAATAATTCCATTTACTACTTTTGTATATCTCTCCTCAATATTCCCTTCTATCTTCATATTTTTGAAATTTTCTTCACACAGCACATAAAACTCCTCCCACCTTGCCTGTTTAAATCCCCACCTTGCACACTGGTTGACACTTTGCTTTTGTACTGCACTCTGAATCTCACAAACTATAGGCCAGTGATCACTACCAAAATTATCTTCTTGTACGCTCCAAGTGCACTTACCTGCTACTTACTTGAACATTTGCTATTAAACTCCTTAAACTCCTAGCATTCCAATGTAGTAGTAGGAAAGACATCTTACAGTTAAGGATTATTACTCTGAGTCATATCCATGGCAGTAGTTTCCTTCTTCCGCTTTCAAAATCCCATGCACCTCCTCAGCTGAGACTCCTGTTACTTGAGAAATTTATTAGCACATCCTACAATAATCCTTAATTTGTCAGATTTCTTTTCCACTTGTGAGGTACCATTCACCACCGCACAAATGAATGCCACAAAGTCAATTTTGTTTACTGTGATATGCAGATCTGGCTCATTCCTCTCATGATTTAATTCTCTCTGAGAATAGGATTCCAACCTATTTCATCGCACATTATTTACCTTTGGTTCAGCTTTACCTTTGTCTTTTATCTTGCGCATAGCTTCTGCATATGTTAAATTTTGAAAAGTTTTTATTGTTTGTGCTTCGCGGGGCTTCTTGTTGTACAGGACATCCTGCGTATGCTGCGCTATGTCCACCGCCACAGTTACAGCATTTAATCACTACACCCTCCTCACACTTGCCATATTCATGTTCCCCCCCACATTTTGCACACCGCATTTTCCCTTTACAGACATTTGCAATATAAAGCATCTCAGAGGTGGAGGTATGAACTCTCGCACCAAGAAGCTAACAAATCCTAGCTTCACTCTTGTGGGCAAGTTACTCCCATCAAACTGAATCATCACACTCATACTCTCACATCTTTTGTTGTCTTTCCACATCTGCAGTCTTCTAATAGAGATAACTGTGCCTCCACTTAGATTTCCTTTAATATCATCCATACTTACATTAAGAGGTACTCCTGAAATAACCCCTCTGATTCCATTACCTATTTCTGTGCATGATATCTTTCCTCCTGCCAACGTTTTCATTTTCAGAATTTTTTGTTTTTTGCTTTTTCATCCTTACATTTAATTATTATTTTTCCATTGTTTAGACAAGCTACAGCTTTCACTACTCCTATCTCTTTCTCAATTGCTTTTGATAATTTAACAGGATGAGGTTAGAGATTTGGACTTGTAACCAGAAGGTCGCAGGTTCAAGTCTCGGTGCTGGCAGGAGTTGTAGGTGGGAGGGAGTGTGAATGAACAGCGCTCTCTTCCACCCTCAATACCCATGACTAAAGTGCCCTTGAGCAAGGCACTGAACCCCCAGTTGCTCCCCGGGCGCTGGATATATAGCTGCCCACTGCTCTGGGGGTGTGTTCACTTCTCACTGCTGTGTGTGTGCACTTGGATGGGTTAAATGCAGAGCAAATAAACTGTCACCAGTCACATCACAATTGTCAGGTCTTGTTGCAGTGTCTCCACTTTTCATTACCAC
This sequence comes from Cyprinus carpio, assembly GCF_018340385.1. Classification (NCBI taxonomy): domain Eukaryota; kingdom Metazoa; phylum Chordata; class Actinopteri; order Cypriniformes; family Cyprinidae; genus Cyprinus; species Cyprinus carpio. The sequence goes on along the minus strand of NC_056617.1, from coordinate 588,306 downwards.
CATGACATTAAATAAACCAATCAAAAGCCTCTGGAGGTTTGTACAGCCCACTTGGAGCTTAAGTCCCACCCATCTGGAGCTGGCTCCGACCTCCATTTATACCATAGACTGTATACTACGGTGGCCCAGTAGTGCACAACACAACGGAAAATGCTCCCGACCACTAGGGGGCAGTTGGTCTGCAGAAACGGGCAATAGACTCTACGTATTTCCTGTGAAATCTCAAGGTGCATAAAAGGTTCCGGTCTGTATTCTGCCATAGCGTGAGTGCATTACCAGCCGCAAACTTTTGTCAATAAACAATGATTATGAAATAATATTTATACATTTTGCAAATTATGTATACCACAGTAATATAAGTATTTAATGAAGAGTTCCACAAACATCCGTGAGTGGTTTACACAACTATTGCTGTGTCCCGTTTTGTGAGGCTCCTCAAAGGTTTTTCACACTTCTCCAGAAACTCGAAATAAGTGGATTCAGATTAGTAACGTTAGATGTAAGGATTTTAACATCACTTCTTACTACAGTCTGCAGGCGCCTCTTCAAGAATGACAACAGCATGTGAATCTACACTAGGTAAGATCTAAACCCTTATTACTATATTACTGAGCACAATGTAGGCCTATTGTGAATTTTTTTATTTGTCATTATATATTTTTTGTCGCTGTGGTTGCCTGTTTGTTTAAAAACCTCTTCCGTGGATCAAGGCAGTACGTGTTAATAGATGATTCACCCAAAAATAAAAATAAAGCTGTCATCATATACTCACCATTATGTCGTTGTAAACCCATATGGCTTGCTTTCTTCATTGGCATACAGAAATGTTGTAAATAATGTTACCGTCAGTCAGCATTGTTTTAGACCCCACAGAAGAAACACAAAACTTTATAGAATGACACGAGGGAGAATAAGCTAAAATCCCAGCTAAAATTTTTTTTTCTTTACTTGTATGTCAATACATTATACATTTTTAAAGTATCCTTCAGGTTCAGTGTAGGCAAACTTACTTTTTACATTGTTTGGTGTGTATTTTCTGAAAACATGTCTCATCCAGTCTAGATTTGAGATGTAGAACCATTTAATGGCCTTTTGGAGAGTTATGAACCTGCATTCCACATGGTTTACTTAAAGAAATGTTGCAAGAGGATCAGGCCTTCTGTAGCCGGAATGAGCCCATGGCATGAAGTGTGTCCACACAGAATATCTGCTATTTCTTTGACTGTGTATTTCACTAAAAGTCAGGTATGCAACTTACTCTTAAATTCATCTTTGAGAATTTGATGTCTTGTATTGATTTGATGTAATTGGCATAATACATATTTACCTGACTGATAATAAATTGTTACATTTGATTCTATTCTGTTTTACTCTGTAATTATTGACTCTAGTAGATTAATCAGTACAATTGTTACCGCATTTCCTGCGTCAGGTTAGTAACGGACTAAAATTCGGTTGAGATGGAGCATAGGGCACACCAACTGTATCTTTAGAGATCCGGCCAACACTTGGTATTAGTTCAAGTGTACTTAGATTGTAAGGGCTTAGGTCAACAGGATGTTGTTCGCCCAAACTAAATAGAGTGAGCCTAACCTCTGTTTATTGTAATATTACTCTAGCTAAGTGAAGCTAGAGAAATCTTCAGCCAGAACATCTCAGTTTGTTTCATTCTTGAAGTCCCTTCTTTGCCAACAGAAATAACTGACCAAACTGAGGCAGCACAGAACATCTCAGTTTGTTTCATTCTTGAAGTCCCTTCTTTGCCAACAGAAATAACTGACCAAACTGAGGCAGCACAGCACAGATGAAAAATATAATAAATCATCAGCATAGCCATAATCAATCAATCATATAATCACCTCAGTAAAATCCCCACATGGCAATACTCACATTTATATTCTTGATAACCTACATCCAAACAATTTAAATGAAATGAAAACATTTAATTATGAATTTGCCTGTTTATTGTCAGTAACTGTAACGAGTTATTGTATTGGGGAGTCATTTTCTGAGTAAAAACAAAAAAGAAACAAAGTAGAGATTCAAGTTTGAGTAACTGATGCCACAGTACTGAAGAAAGATAAATGGACTGAAACACTAAAAGTAAACAAAAAATCACTTTTTAAATTGGATACGGAAGCAGAGTGCATCTAATCTCATACAAATATTTTCAGGGTTGTTTCAGGGAAATCAGAGTCACTGTGCAAGTCAAACTGTATGTTAGTTTCGTATTCTGGCCACAAGATGGAGCCAAAAGGTACAACAAAACTCATCTGCCAGTTTAAATATGGAGGTAAATCAGTAGCTAAACTCGAGAGGTTGGACATCTGAATGTGAGAACTTGTCATATTAACATTTGTATTTGTAAGTTGAAATTTACACTCAGAGCTCTGATGTGAAAAAGCTGAATCTTTCAATTTGCACACACAGACAAATGATCAAACACCCGTGTTTTGAATTGGAAGTTGTAGATTAATAGTCACAAATGTGTAAAATGACATACACAAATGTTTACGACATATTTACTTTTGCACTTTACTTCAGTTTCGCTGCACAACGTCAAGTCGGCACTTACAACCCTCTCAGATCGGCAGTACGAGTTCAAATCCTAGCGCTCTGACTTTTGCTACTCTTTTTACAGTATTCCTGTTGCAAAAACTCACTTGTGCACTTGTATATGCAGATGTGAGAGCGCAGAGCCAGGGGCGGGGCTTTGGTGCGAATGATGAAGACATTTAATTGGTCGATGCCTGACCAATGAACAACGCCAGCCATCGCGACTTGCCAAGAAAGAAATTTGTGTTTTATTTTATGCATATGTATCAGTTAGGCTTATTTGTATATCCTAAGCTTTTACATGATTTTAAGACACTGCATTCATTTTGTCATTCAGGTATTATCTAGTAGACAAATAACGCAACATCTTTCATATGTATAACCCACACCATATCACATAGTAATATCGCTGCACCAGAGCAGCTGAGAAACAGTTGTGACATGCTTTGATCTCACCGCCACGCGGTCATGTGGAGCTGTCAATAGTACTAAACATCTCGCGCTGGTCAATCTCTTTGAATGGGATTAATCAGGACAGACAGCGGTTTCACTATATTTGCAGCTATATACATTGATTGTGCATGGCTGACTGACTACGCTTAGCATTTTATTCTGGAGATGAAACAGTATTATATTCGCATTCGCATACTCCTTAGCAGTCAAAACGTGATCAAACACCTTAAGTGGAACTTTTAACCAATAAAAATAACTGTACTACATAGCTCTTACATAGCTCTTACTTAGCTCAGTCCTGTTTAGTTAATTTGAAGAGATTATGATACTAAATAATATGCGCAATAATTATGATCCATGAATGACCATTTAAAATATAACAATTTCTAATATGCTTATTATTTATATTACAATAAGTGTAGTATTTAGGGTTAAAATAGAGAAAATGTTTTTAAATTCCAGTGCAAAGAGGCAAATTAGAGGCATTTGGTGTCCAGAAAGATAATATTCATATGTAATGCCATTGTTTAAACCACTAGATGGCCTTATTGATGTTTAATAAATAGATGTATTTAGCTCTACTCTAGTTGTTCAAAACAGTATTGCTGGTCATAACTGCTTATTTTTTAGGTTTTGCTTTTTAATGTACATTTAGACATTATCAAACACTCGATTTTTATAAGCTTTTTTTTATGTTGCATTTAAAAAGGTTCATTACTGACAAGCAAATTAGGAATTTAATCCAATGAAGAAGTTTAAATTATTTTTACAAATCATAAAAATAATAAAAACAACAGAGTTATGTTGCAATCAAGATAAATCTATAGTCTTAAAATCGATATACATATGAAAGATGTTGCATTATTTGTCTACCAGATAATACCTGAATGACAAGATGAATTTAGTGTCTTAAAATCCTGTAAAGTCTAAGGATATTCAGTGAAAATAGTTTGCAGTGCTTTACAAATAACTGATACATATGCATTAAATAAAACACATTTCTTTCTTGGCATGTCGCGGTGGCTGGCGTTGTTCATTGGTCAGGCATCGACCAATAAAATGTCTTCATTCGCACCAAAGCCCCGCCCCTGGCTCTGCTCTCTCAAATCTGCATATACAAGTGCACAAGTGAGTTTTGCAACAGGAATACTGTAAAAAGAGTAGCAAAAGTCAGAGCGCTAGGATTTGAACTCGTACTGCCGATCTGAGAGGTTGTAAGTGCCGACTTGACGTTGTGCAGCGAAACTGAAGTAAAGTGCAAAAGTAAATATGTCGTAAACATTTGTGTATGTCATTTTTACACATTTGTGACTATTAATCTACCAACTTCCAATTCAAAACACGGGTGTTTGATCATTTTCTGTGTGTGTGCAAATTGAAAGATTCAGCTTTTCACATCAGAGCTCTGAGTGTAAATTTCAACTTACAAATACAAATGTTAATATGACAAGTTCTCACATTCAGATGTCCAACCTCTCGAGTTTAGCTACTGATTTACCACATAAGAAAACTTAAAACCAAATCAATTTACATACCAACATAAAAATCAGTAAGTTGATTTATTGATTTGTTTTTCAGTGTGAGACAAGTGTGAGACAAAAAAAGTGAAAGTGACGTGACATACAGCCAACCAATACTAACAATACTCACAATTCTTTTAACCCATACAAAGTGCACACACACAGCAGTGAACACACACACACACACACACACTGTGAACACACCCGGAGCAGTTTTTCAGTGTGAGACATCAGGAGTTTGTTCATGTTTTCATCAGTTTGAGTGAAGCTGAAGATCAACAGCTAAATCATTTACATCATCATCTCTGGACTAGTATTACTTGTGTTGTGCTTTGCTCCTTGCAGCTATATTTTTTATCTCTAAATTTGAATTTAGTGCTAAATATATTTTATTTGATTGTATTACTACATTTTGTAATCTATAAATTCAGAGGCCTACTAAAACAGAAGAGTCCCAATTTAAGAGTGTTTCTTCACATTTACACATCGAGCATTAAATCTAACGGTGGATAAAAACAGTGTCAAGTTCATGAAAAGTAATGATTAGCCAAGTAATATTTTTCCACATTTTTACAATTTATTTTTTACAGTATAAATAAGTCTTTATATGTCATATTTTATGAAGATGGTTCCTTGCAAGAGGATTTAAGGAGCTGTGGCATCAAAAAAACTCAAGTCTTACAATCATACAGTAATAACAGTGATTATTATAAGTGATTACTGTAAAATGTTCAAATTCAGAAAAAACGTAGCCTTATTTACAAATATAAAATACATTCACACATTCATCTTATTAAACTGTCTGAACTCAAAATAATATCTCTGTAACTCTAATACAGTTGAAGCCACAACAGAGTGCAAGAACAGATTAAATATTATGTAAACTTAAATGCAGTATATAGAATAATGCACACACTGATCTGATTCAAGATTTACAGATGTTCTCATTTTTTCTGGTTCGGTCAGTTTTAGACTCATTCCAGCAGTTTATCTGGCCAGCACTGTGACACAAACATTCTTGGTGTCATAGTTTTTTTGCGGAGCATTTGCACTATTGTCACTACATGTAATTTCAAATCCAAGCATTCGGTCATTAGTTCAGTTAACAGCAATGTAATCGAATTTGTGTGTGCAAGACAAAACTTGTCATTCTGATCAAATAATGACTCAAGAAGGAGACGTTATAAAATGATTGAATTATAGACACTAGAGTATTGTTTTCTGTTCAGCTGTTGGTGTCTTGAAGACCTCTGTTAACAAAGCTGACGATGTAAACTGTGTACTGTGTATATGAAACAGGCTCATGAGAGTCTAACACAAACCAGTAGAACCAGTCTAAAATCATATTACCTCTGAAAAAGAAATGCCCTTTGTCCCAAACTATCAGATGGATAATAACAAGGTGATTCTCCTCACAGTCACAGCTGATGTCTAGTGAGACACTGGTGACAATGGATATATTTAATATGAAGCTGAACATAAAACCAAACACTAACTAATAAATAACTAGTATTTTATTTCACTTGTCATTAAAATGTAAACATTATCATTTGTATGTGGGGCTGCGGTAAAATAATAAATAAAAAGAGTGGGGCTGCTGTGAGTGCAGAATAGAACTGTTTTTATATAATGGAGCTGATAACCTGTTGCTAGGTGCCATGTGTTAGATGTTTAAGCCTTGTATGTACAGTATGAGCCTTACAAAGTTCATGGTTTATTTTCGTAATTTTATCACTCAGAATATGTAGGAAAATAATATTATTGTAGGAGTCATTTTTTTCCCTAATAAAGTTAATTGAATTAACTTTGTGTAAAAGAAGTTGAACAATAAATGATGTCATTCTTGCATTCACATGCTCACACTGCATTGCAAGCACACAGCCTTGCAGTGTTATTAATTGACTGATTAAAATGTGCTTCATTCATAAAATGAAGACTGGTAACACATGCACTTAGTAGGCACTTTTATCCAAAGCAGTTTACAAGATAGGCCATCAAAATGCATTTATTAAAAAGATAGACATTAAATGCATTTATTAAAAAGAGAAAGCAGAAAGCAAAACCAGGCACCTGTGTTTTTCATGTGGTGGACTTGTATGAGTGTTTGCCATATCAATCAATGAAAGTCAGTGTAATGAAAGTTAAGGAACTGTTATCATATATTATGGCTATACAGTATATCATATAATAATCATCTAGCAACTAACATTTGCAGAATTAATCAGAATCAGAATCAGAATCAGAATCAGAATGAGCTTTATTGCCAGGTATGTTTACACATACGAGGAATTTGTTTTCCGTGACAGAAGCTCCGCAGTGCAACAGAATGACAGCGACAGAACAAAAAACACACAATAAAAGAATAAAAAATACAAAAAATACAAATCAGTAGGTAAGGAATGACAATATACAATTGACAATTGTATGGCAGATATATTACGAGCAGTTATGTATGTACAGGTATATTATGTGCAAAAAAAATAATAATTTAAGTGTACACTAGGTATGTGTGTTAGATAATAAGTGTATGTGTCTGTAAATATAAATAGTGTAATGTGTTCCACAGTTATTATCAAGTGTTCATGAGATGGATGCCTGAGGGAAGAAACTGTTCCTGTGTCTGGTCGTTCTGGTGCTCAGTGCTCTGTAGCGTCGACCAAGATGGCAACAGTTCAAAGAGGAAGTGTGGCTCCCTCTTTAACAACATACATGCTGTGTATTTCAGTAGCACAGGCGATACTTCCCTAAAACATTTACTCAATGGAAGTTGCTAGATGATTAATATATGATTAATCATCTAGCAATCTGAATCAGGTCCTTATTCACAAAACACTTGAGGCTAATAGTAGCTCCTAACTTCCTGATTTAGGTGAAATTCATAACAATAATGGCCGTGTCATGATTTAAGTACTTTTAAAGAGTATTTCACAATGCATCTTAACACTAAATTCAGCTTCTAAAATCTTTGAAGACTCAGTTATGAGGACTCCTGAGTTACTAAAACCAAACCACAAACCATCCTAAAGTGGCTGTTGCTGGCAATCTGTCTTGGAACATAAACATTTTAGAAACATTTCAGGATAATTCCCCTTTACTATAATTGATTTAATAAGGCTGTTGAATTACCAGCATTTCTAAACAGACATTCCACACAGTCACTTTAATTTTTATTTACTTGAGAAGCAGTTAAGAAATTGTACAAACGTATTCAGGAGAACGTTCAAAAGGATCTACAGTAGCCTACATGACACTTAAAGGGGGAATAACACATACAGTTTCACCCAATCTCATGTTAATCTTAAGTACCTATAGAGTAGAACTGCATCCTATATCTCCAAGAAGTCTTTAGTTTTATCATATTTATAAGAGAAAGATGCAGCTTTACGATTCTCTCCGGAAAAAGCCGAGCTCCTGGAGGCGCGCCGTGGGCGGAGCTACAGATTGACGAGCACTTGAGCGCCGAATGCCAACAAAGCAGACATTTGATGCCGTTTCACTTACTATCTGCAGTTCTGAATCATGACTGGGATCTTTTACAGCTGGGACCGCTCCATCTTTCAGTATCAAACCATGTGCAAATTCAGCGTCGACCTGGGTTTTGTTTATAAAACGCTCGACAATAAACACCGTTGCTGCCCCGGAAAAACAAACTGTATCCACTGTTAACATAATGCTGGGTTCTTTAGCTGAACAAATTAATCTTTCCCTTACAACCAAAAACAAACAGAAACATGAAACTGAGACAAACTAAATTAAGAAGAACTGTGGTCGTATCTCCAAGACGCTTGAAGAAACCTTCCTGAAAAACAATGTGCAAGTGTACCTGGACAAAAGCGGTTTTAAATGCAAAGGTTGGTCACACCAAATATTGATTTGATTTAGTTAATAGAAGTTCACTGATAAATAAAGTCCATTTATGACAATATTTTTGAAAGCATCCTTAGTTTACAGCATATTTACACAAGTGCCTAAAACTACTCACAGTACTGTAACTTTGGAGGCAGGTTTCTTAAAATGTCTTGAAGACGTTGCTACAGTTCTTCTTCTGGATTTGTCTCTCCTGTCTCAGTTTCATCTGTTTCTTCATGTAATCACAGACAGATTTGATGACCTCTGTGAGATCAGATCTCTGTGTGGCCACCGCTGTTGTCAGACTGCTTGTGCATTCAAAATCTCACTAGATTATTATTAAAATTAAATGGCAAAATGAATGTTTGGAAATGTAAACTGATATTTCCTATGACACAACTACAGCAAAAATAGAAATAACTGACTTAAACCACAGTACTGTGTGAAAATACTAACGTGGCCAAGACTTTTGCACAGTACTGTACTTTACAAATTACATTGTTGCTACTTTATAAAGAACGACCATACAGTCATTCACAGAACTGATTAAAGACAGTGACAGACAGCACTCATTTTAAATAAATATCAGAGAGATTGACAGAGATACAGCAGAAACATCATGTGTGGTTTTGTATTAAATAATCACCCAGATCATGAAATACATTTATTAGCCTTAGAGTAAGGGAAGCACAACTTGGCAAATGAGAGCATCCAAGGAGCGTGTGAATACTATGGATTTATTTTATTTTATTTAATGTTATCCATAGGGTTTTGTGGCTCTTTTTTATTTTTAAAAAACCCAATCGATACCCAACCCTAGTGTCAGTCTAGAACACTGCATAAATGCATGGAAGACAGTTTCCTTTTTATGAACAAAAAGAACAGTTTTGATGAACATCCAGGTTAAGAAACAAAAGTGTTCACTGTAATAGCAACATCTCTAATTCTCTTAGATAATGCTGACTCATACAATACTCTCCACTCAGGTTTTTCACTCTCTTTCAGATGAAGCATACTACACCAAGGTGTATCCATTATTTTATCCAAGACCTTCTTATTAAAGGTTTTTACACAGATTTTGTAACAGACCTTTCCAGAAGTAACATCTGAGCCCATCACAATTAAATTGTTAACTTCTAAGAAACAACCTCCACAATCGTCCATTATGAGAGTTAAATACAAGTCTGGAAGATTCATCAGTCCAAGTCATCTTTCTTCTTTAGGAAGGGTCAATACATGTTTTGGTACCCAGTGCAGCTTGTCCCAAAAAAAAGTCCATGAAACATGACTGAATCATTAATAAAAGATCTGCTGGGGATCTGTGCAACTTTTTCCTGGCATTTATACAGGTTTAATCTATAATTACAATCTCAAATCTTGGGTTGCAACTGGATTGAAGCCACTATTTTGCTTATTTTTCTTCATTACAATAATTACAATTATGATAATAAATGACAGCAAACACACTCCACACACACACAGAATCAGTGTCAGTAAATAAGAAGGTGGTCTATCACTGCACTCAGCATCAGTCGTATCTGTTCCTTCACTGATTGTTGTTTTATCAAGAGATTCACAGCTGTTAGAGAGAGATACAGTACTCAAGATGAGCTACAAATATATCTCTTATGAGAAAAACATCTACCAAAGCAAATTAAAAAACAACAAATTTAATTTAAAGAAGTGTCAGTGTTTTGAAATATTAATACTTACTTTGTTATGTAATTTGCAGAATGTAACCATCTGAATATGAACCAGCAGGACAGTCACCACACAATCTGTATCTCTGAACTCTGTTCCTGTACAAATACAATTAAACATACAGCATCAGTACATGAGCATAAGACAGTGACAGGTCTCACAGATGATGTCATCATTATTCAGTATCTATCAGTCTAATCATAATTTAGAGGATATTTTCAGGTGGTTTTGTCTCGTGCTGTCAGAGACACAAGCAAGCAATGTCTATCATGAGGAACCACTTAATACTTTCTCCAGGTGCAATAAATTATAAAGCTGCTTTGGAATAACATGCATATTTCCATAATTGAGTTTTTTCATAGAAATGCAAGCAGAGTTATTCCTCTCAGTTTTTATAGATGTATATTAAAGCTGCTCGACTGATAAAAGACTGACCGGTTTGGTTTTGATGTATTGTCCAGGTGAGCAGGATGAATGTTTCATGGCCCTTTTACAGTTATAGAGCAAGTCTATACAGTAATAACCAGGCAGACAGGTTCACACACACTGTATCTGATGTTAATGTACATGCCTGGCTTTACTCTCAGCCCATCACCTTCAACAAGAAAAGAAAAACTAATGAGTCAATCGTAGAAAACCTGACAATGACGAGTCAGCTAGAGAATAAAGCATGAAAACATTAGAACCAATGAGGACTCACTAAGAAAGAAAGTTTTACTCACTTGTATCACAGACAGAACAGGGCAGACATTCTGTTAATCCATTCCGAACAGGAGTGTAAGTCATCATGAGACATGAATCACATGTTGTGCTTGTTACACTATCACAGTCTTTATAAACTCGCTTTCCTAGACAACCATCAAAGAAAATTGGCAACACAATTATTATTCATTATGATGATGTTAAACTGTGTAAGACTTCAAAATGAAAAAAAATTATATATATATTTTGTATGTTTTCTTATGTTCTGTATCTTGATTTTATGTAAAGTACATTTCTGACGTCACAACAAATCCCTTGTGTGCTTGTGTACACCTGACCAATAAATCTTTTTCTGATTTAGAACACCAGTCTAGAATAAATAATACAATATTAATACAAATAATCAGACTGTAATAACGCTGGGTACACAGATTTTCTAATTAATCGGGATCTTGTTTGAACAATCCCAATATTGTTTTTTTTTTTTTTTACTTCGTGCCTATTTTCAGGGATATCTGCTTCTGCTGAACAACTTGACAAGAGTTGTGAATGTTTATGAATCAGAATCAAAGTGAAATAAATCATAAATCGTATCTGTATCAATACTCAACCCTAGACTGGAGTCATGTTTGTGTTTAATGGCAGTGATGGATAGATCAGTGATTACAAACCATCTTCTGTCTCAGAAACCACTAACCTAGACCCTGAAATCTATTTGTGGGTTATGATGTAACTATAATAATATCTGTCAAATAAGTGACTTATATTAAAAAAAAAATTGACATTCAGAAATAACTGTGTACTATATAAATAGGTCTCATACTGTAACTCAACACCTGGCCTGCACTAGTTGATTATATATATTATTTTTATACCAGATGAAGGGAATGTACCACAAGTGTAATTTTGGTTCAAACATAGAAGATTATATTATGAGAATATAACAGTTGTTCATCAGTAATAATGAATGACAGAGTTTAAAGTCTATAACGATAAAGTATCATATGACTCTTTAAGTGTCTGAGTTCATCTGCATCTATTGTGGGTTTGAGTGAAGAGAAATCTCATACTGGACTTACCTGGAAGACACTTTGGGCAACATTCTCCATTAATTTTCATATTCTGCATTATTACATGCTGCCACACCAAAGCACAATCCTCACGAAGAGAAGAGGAAGCAGTTTTTTTGATAGATTATAGAATATACACATATCTGGGATCTAAATAAATCATCTGCAGAGGTCGTCATTTTGTGCTTCTTGTTTCATGGAGCTGAAAAAGAGATTTGTGTTAGATGGCTTTCAGAAAAATAGACAGAAATAAATTGTGCCAGACACTTTTAAATCCATTTTACTAAAATGTATGGGTCTCAAACTAAACACCAATTATACATTGAGTGATTATTTTATACATTAATGCAGCAGCAGGTGACTCAACTCCTTAAGGCAAGAGGAATGACAATTTACAAAATGCCTGTATTTCATATTATATAACATATATTTAGGAAAGAAAGTTAAAGCATTAATTTTTAATTAACATTTGAAGATGCTGAATAACTCTATTCACTAGATCTGATTAAAAGGCAAAACTACTCTAAAATATAGTTCAGAGCCTTATAATCTAGTTAAATTATAAGTGAGAGGGAAATACAAAAGGGAATGTTTATATAAATACCAGATGAATCATACAGCAATCTCACATGGGTTTGCAGGTAAAACTCCCAGATCTATAATCAAACAGAAAAGAGGGTGAGTGAAGTACTGTAAAGGTTAAATCACAAATAACTATAAAAACATAAACTGTTCAACAGTTACACTTCATGGTGCATCATGTTTATATGCTTTAGAAGATCAGAATACTGAAACCTGAAGTAAAGACATATCTTACTGATTTCTGTTAGAGTATAACTGCTGCTGTATTTGATGTGTGGAGAGAGCACCCTACAAACTCCTTGCTGAGTACTGAATTTAGTTTAACACAAGTATTTTCTACCTTCCACCTCGCACTGCAATTTAAACAAGAATCTGGACTTTTATGTAAATGGTTTCTGTTATAATTCCTTTCTCATTTTACAACAGGGAAAACAAAAAAAAAAACCACAAGAAAGGTTACACATGGCTACACGTGGCAAGGACAACATCAGATGTATTTTTCAGGGAATTCACAGACAGCTAATCATATGAATGATAAACTGTCATTGTGTTCTTTTGATATTCATCTTTTGTGTGTCATTTGAATAAAAGCACCTGCTAAATGAATACAAGTAAATATAAATGAAAGAACAGGGGAATAATTGCTAATCGCGGCCACTCTAGTCAATGCTTATGTTTATCCCCGCCGCGCTGAATTATTACAAATTATACAGAATTGTGAATGCAATTTAAGAATACTTTTCCCATCAACTGGGCAAAAGACGTGGACTCTGATGCACAGATAGCACAGATAAGAAGCACATGGTGGAGCACATGAGAGATGCTCTGAATGAAAGCCAAGCGGACTTTCACTCTCTGACACCAGGTGGCGCTGAACAGCAGAAATGCAGCAGCTACCCTGAAAACCCTGGAAACAAAGCAGCTGCACTTTCTGTTTCTGAAACGTATTTAATTGATTTAAACAGCCACTTAGGATACCGGCATATCCTTAATCTTAACATTACCTGGTAAGTAAATGTAGCACAAATGTGATCAATAACGTAACAGCAGGGGATTATTGCAGGTTCTCTTAAATGTGCATTTAAAAAAATCCCATCAGATAAAACCTGTGCTCCAGGGACCATATTCATATAACATCTAAGGATAAATGTAGCTCTTATCTGGCTGAGTGAGTTAGATGATTAACACTAAACAGTAGAAAATCAGTCTAGTCTCCCCTGCTGTAAATGTCATTGGCTGTTAAAGTCTTGTGCTGCTTATAATAAATGTTGATAAAACATAAGCAAATACTACACAAAACCCTAAAATTATATACACTATAGTCTCTAATCATGTGCATCACTGCTAAAAAATTTGTAGCTTTGCGATCAACAAGAATACAAAATAAGAACCTCACAAAAATCTCAAAACAGTGTATCTATACAGTTCTTTGCTACACATTCTACTTTTTTTTCTGTAGTTTCTGCTAAATGAACTTTCTCGTTCCATGTTCTGAATACGTTCCTCTAATTGACAAACTAAATCTAGGCCTCAGAAAATGGAATTTGCTATTTCTTTCTCTTGCAGGTAGAGTTGTGTAAAAATTAACATCCTACCAAGGTTCTTGTACTTGTTTCAATCTATCCCAATCTTTCTAACTAAATATTTTTTTTCAGAAAGGCAAACTGATTTCATCATTTATTTGGAGTGGAAAACACCTAGGATCTGAAAGCTACACACAGCTTTGAGCTCAGAGATCGTTTCATTTCATTTTCAGTTTTCATTTCACTCCCATCAGTCCATTTCAGCCAATCTTTTTACTTTTACTCCACTACATTTCCTAATTAAAATGTATATTTACTCCGATACAATACCCAGTAGCATATTCGTTACTTCCAACAAAATATTCTGAAGAACACAGACCACAGGAAAGCAGTGCTGATGAATCAGTGGTCTGGGGTCTGCAACTCAAAAAAACACTTTTGCTCACATTTTAAAAAAGTGCAGGTGTAACCGCGGATGATTCATTTTCCGCTCAAGTCTGGGGTCTGCGATCAGGAATGTTTAAAAGGTGGTCTGGGGCCCCCCTTTAATCATTGCTTTACTGGAGAAATGTATTTAGTGGCATACATGGTCAAAATGGTTTGCCCCCGTAAGAAAATTTTGTTCATTTTAAATTTAAACACATGAATCTGGTGCATTTTAAGAGCAGAATCAAGTGCTCTAGTAGTAATTTATTTATGTGCCCAAATGAGTGAATGTTTTTTTTTTTTTTTATAATACAAATTTAATCAAATCGTTTTCAAATTTCCTATAATTTCAGTTTAGTTTCAGTTAGTTTCATTAATGGTTTTGTTCATTACATTTAATCATTTAGCAGACACTTTTATCCGAAGCGACTTACAAATGATTTACATTTACATTACATTTAATCATTTAGCAGACACTTTTATCCAAAGCGACTTACAAATGAGAACAGTACAAACAATCAGACCAACAAGAGAACAACAACAGTATACAAGTGCTATGACAAGTCTCAGTTAGTCTAGTACAGAACTCATAGCAAAGGTTTTTTATTTTTATTTTAATTTTTTATTTCTTCCCAAGAATAGGATAGACAAGAAAAGAAAAGGTAAGTGCTAGTATTAGTTAGTCAAGTGCTGGCGAAAAAGATGAGTCTTTAGATGTTTTTTGAAAATGAGTAAAGACTCGGATGTTCGAATTGAGATCGGGAGGTCATTCCACCAGCTGGGCATTGTGAGTTAGATGATTAACACTAAACAGTAGAGAATCAGTCCAGTCTCCCCTGCTGTAAATGTCATTGGCTGAGTATGTGCATCACTGCTTATAATAAATGTTGATAAAACATAAGCAGAGGCTGTTTATAGCCGTAACCTTTGAGACACCACAATCTCTAATCATGTGCATCACTGCTAAAACATAACATTAACAATAACAATAACTAAAAAAATCAAAAAAACAAAAAAACAGAAAAACTATATATATGCTTCATACACATAACTCAGAACACAGATTTCAAGCATAACACACACACAAAACCCCAAAAAGAAACTTAACAACTCTCTCTTCTACTTTTTTTTCTGTAGTTTCTGCTAAATGAACTTCCTCGTTCCATGTTCTGAATACGTTCCTCGAATTGACAAACTAAAACTAGACCTCAGAAAATGGAATTTGCTATTTCTTTCTCTTGCACGTAGAATTGTGTAAAAATGAACATCCTATACCAAGGTTCTTGTACTTGTTTCAATCTATCCCAATGTTTCTAACTACATTTTTTTTTTTTTTTTCAGAAAGGCAAACTGATTTCATCATTTATTTGGGGTGGAAAAACAGCTAGGATCTGAAAGCTACACGCAGCTTTGGGCTCAGAGTCCAGGAAAAGGTCCGTCAGAGTGATTTTGAACCTCTTTGGGATGGCACCACAAGGCGCCGTTCACTTGCAGAACGCAAGCTTCTGGAGGGCGCATAAGTTTGAACTAGTGAGTTTAGGTATGTTGGTGCCGTGCCAGAACCCGACTAGTAGACAAGCAACATTACCTTTAATTTGATGCGAGCAGCTACTGGTAGCCAGTGTAAACTGATGAGGAGAGGAGTAACATGAGCTTTTTTCGGCTCATTGAAGACAACCCTCGCTGCTGCATTCTGGATCAGTTGTAGAGGCTTGATAGTACATGCAGGAAGGCCCGCCAGGAGAGCATTGCAGTAGTCCAGTCTGGAGAGAACAAGAGCTTGGACAAGAAGTTGGGTGGCTTGCTCTGACAGGAATGGTCTAATCTTCCTAATGTTGTATAAGGCAAATCTGCAGGACCGGGTCATTGTAGCAATATGGTCTGTGAAGCTTAACTGATCATCCATCACAACTCCTAGGTTTCTGGCTGTCCTGGAAGGAGTTATGGTTGACGAACCCAGCTGTATAGAAAAGTTGTGATGAAACGATGGGTTAGCTGGAACCACAAGCAGTTCTGTCTTAGTAAGGTTGAGCTGAAGGTGATGGTCATTCATCCAGCTAGAAATGTCACTCAGACAGGCTGCAATGCGAGCAACTACCGTCGGGTCATCTGGTTGGAATGAGAGGTAGGGTTGAGTGTCATCAGCATAGCAGTGATAGGAAAAGCCATGCTTCTGAATGACAGATCCTAATGACGTCATGTAGATGGAGAAGAGAAGCGGTCCAAGTACTGAGCCTTGAGGAACCCCGGTAGCAAGAAGTTGTAACTTAGAAACTTCACCCCTCCAAGACACCATGAAGGATCTATCTGAGAGGTAGGACTTGAACCACAGGAGTGTGGTTCCAGAGATGCCCATCTTTCTGAGGGTGGACAGAAGAATCTGGTGATTAACTGTGTCAAAGGCAGCAGACAGATCCAGCAAAATGAGATAACCTATCCACCTCACAGGTGTGCCATATCAAGATGCTGATTAGACAGCATGATTATTGCACAGGTGTGCCTTAGGCTGGCCACAATAAAATGTGCAGATCTTTGAGTTCAGCTCATGAAAAATGGGGGCAAAAACAAAAGTGTTGCATTTATAATTTTGTTCAATGTAGAGGAAAGAAAATGTTTTAGTTGCCTAGTGACTGTCATAACCGACAAAAAAATTGTGTAGCCTGAACAGGGCTTAAAAGGAAATTGTTAAATATCCAACAACTAACAACTCTCATAAAAAACAAAACATAATAATAATAATAATAATAATAATGTTTTTTGAACAGCAAATCATCATATTAGAATGATTTCTGAAGATCATGTGACTCTGAAGACTGGAGTAATGATGCTGAAAATACAGCTGCGCATCACAAAAATAAATTACAGTTTAAAATATATTCCAATAGAAAGCATTTATTTTAAATTGGAAAAATATTTCACAATATTACTACTTTTGCTGTATTTTGGATAAAATAAATGTAGGCTTGGTGAGCAGAAGAGAATTGTTTAAAAAAACTAAAAAAATCTTACTGTTCAAAAACTTTTGGACTGGTAGTGTATATTAAAATGTTTAATAATTCATTCAAATTAATTAGACACTTTTAAATAGACTGCAGCGATAATATTTTGTCACACATTATTTCATTTAGTTCAGAATCGTGGTAGAATCATGATCTTTATTTGAGACCAAAAAAATTGTGATTCTCAATTTATCCAGAATCATGCAGCTTTATACTCACTCCAAAAAAACTAGACTACACCACTGCAATTAACAAGAATGCAAAATAAGAAACTCACAAAACTTGCGAAACAGTAGCTATGGACTTTTTCCCCACATATAACGCCCACACTTTCCACTTTCCACAGATTTCATTTCCCTACAGAACTGGAACAAAAACTTTCTCTTCTACTTTTTATTTTAATCCAGCCTTTCTGCTAAAAGAACTAAAATGACCTTTCAGATTTATTTAATTATAAAAATCTTTATAATCCAAGGGCGTATAGAATTTCGTAGGAAGCTAGGGACATGTCCCTGCCAAGCAATTTAGTTTTAAATTCATTTTAAATCAATGTTTAAATCATTTTCAAAGTTTTTCAATTCCTTGTTTTACTTTTGTGATTATTTTTTCATGATTATTTTACTTTCTCTTATGTAAAGCACATTACCATTGTGTATGAAATGTGCTATATAAATAAACTTGCCTTGCCTAACAATAATTTTGATCAAACAATTAAATATTTTTAATTATAAAGTTGTTGTAATTTTGTCCGCATCTGAAATAAGATATTACCTGAGAAGTAAAAGGAGATATTAGGGATGCACCAAATGTTCGACAACCAAAATTATTTGGACAAAAATTAAAAAAAAAAAAGCTCATGACATTTTTGGTGACATGATCAAACAGCACTCAGCGTAGAGTGAGAGGCGTGTGCTCTTTATGAAGCAAACATGGGAGGTGTGTGGAAACATTTAACACTGTCTGAGAAAGATGCAAACGCTACAATCGCCTACAGCGAGTGAGTTTAGCATCTCATTTGTTTGATGAGAGGAGGAAGGATGGGTGTTTGTGGTTTGGTGTTCCTGTGAAGCCATTTGCACTCTGCTTCATAAACATATTGTGACGAGCACTCCCAGAGGAATCAGCGTCGCCCTGGAAACCAAAGTAAAACACCTGCACGTCCTCGTCACCGGCTGATCGGTCACAGCGGCTCCCCATCAGCCAGCACGTTTAAAAGGAGCACGTGTTTCACACAGAAGGGGTTCTCGAACCGAACGCACCACTGGACTAATCCCCCTCTCCTTCTTCCACAGAAAGCAGCGAGTGACCGACAGCCCACACCCTCACCCTTGGGAGCACGTCAGGACACCCACTTTCACCCTGAGTGGCACCGAAGAGCACGGAGAGCACACGGGAAGCACCCACCAGCGGAAAACGGATCAGGACACTTCACCAGGCACCCTTCACTTGTCAATAAACCCACCCTCCGGGGCATTTATTCACACACCTCTTGTCGAGTGTTTCTTCACACCCCGTGACAGTGGTGGAGAATGCGGGCATTACAGTGAGGATCACCGACAAGATCACCGCCCCAACGCTTAATTTTTTTTTCCCTTTCTTTTTTCCCCTTGTTTCTGTCACCAGCACCACGGAAGGCGGCACGCGCGGCCCCGCGATGGAGGACGTCTTACAACGCCTCGCTGAAGTAAGCATCCGCCAGCAGCAAATAGCGGAACACCTCGCCACTCGCCTGGGCCGGACGGTTCCGCTACCTGAGCCTCGGGCACAAGCTACCCGTCTGCTACCGAAGATGACGGCCGAGGACGATGTTGAAGCCTTCCTTCAGGTCTTCGAAACACCGCCCACCGAGAGGGATGGCCAGAGGACGAGTTGGCACGTGCGCTGGCACCCCTCCTCACCGGTGAAGCGCAGAGGGCTTACTTCTCGCTCCCCCTGACAAGTGCCGACAGCTACATCGAAGTTAAGCGAGAGATCCTGGCGAGGCTGGGTCTCTCTCCGGTGAGCGCCGCCCAGCAGTTCCATGAGTGGGAATACAAGCCCCGGGTGCCAGCCCGTGCCCAGGCGGCCGAACTCAGCCGCATCGCCCAGCACTGGCTGTTGGACGGAAACCCCACCCCAACGCAGGTAGCGGAACGAGTGGTGGTCGATCGCCTCCTGCGCGCACTGCCTCGCGCCCACCGACAGGCCGTCGGCATGAGAAACCCATGTGACGTCTGGGAATTGGTGGAGGCGATCGAGCTGGCGGATGCTGTCCATCCCAGTGGGGCAGGGGACCGGCTGCCGCCATTCCCCCGGAGGGTGGTCCAGGAGCAACGCCCGCTCGAAGGCACCGAAAGCGTGGGAGCAGCAGCCGGCCCCGCATCGTACCATCATCGAACATGTCCGGCCAAATGAGGGAACGGGTCGACCGAGTGATGCCATTAGTCCGGGAACACCTCACCAGGGCCCAACAGGCGCAGCAACGTCATTACGACCGGGCAGCCCAACCACGGGAGTTCCAACCGGAGAGACCGCGTCATGGTCCTGGTCCCCAGCTCTGCCTGCAAGAATTCTGGCCTCCTGGAAGGGACCCCTACTCGGTCGTGGAGAGGATTGGGACCGGTCACCTACCGCCTGAGACAGCTGGGACGACGGCAGGCGGAGCAACTCTACCACATCAACCTCCTAAAGAAATGGGTGGGGACCCGGGACCAAGTAGCGGCCCTGAGTCTCACCGAGCCCGTGGTTGTGGATGTCAACCCCCACCTTTCGGCTGCCCAGAAGACGGAGCTGCAGCACCTGGTCAGTCAGTTCCAGGATGTGTTCTCCTCTCAGCCTGGGCAGACCAACGTGGATACAACATCATATCCGGACGCCCCCAGGAGTCGTGGTTAGGCAACGGCCCTACCGAGTCCCGGAGGCTCGTCGGCAGGCTATTGAGGAAGAGGTCCAACAGATGCTGAAGTTGGGGATAATAGAACCATCCCGGAGTCCATGGTCCAGCCCCATTGTGATGGTCCCAAAGCCGGATGGCACCCTCCGCTTTTGTAACGACTTCCGCCGCCTCAACGAAGTCTCCGAATTCGATGGGTACCCCATGCCTTGGGTGGACGAGCAGCTGGACCGGCTGGGAAGGGCCCGGTATATCAGCACCCTAGACCTCACCAAAGGCTATTGGCAGGTACCGCTCTCCGAGGCCGCCAAGCCGAAAACAGCCTTCCATCCACCCCCAGTGGCCACTGGCAGTACCGGACCCTTCCCTTCGGCCTACATGGGGCCCCCGCGACGTTCCAGCGGATGATGGACATCCTCCTGCGGCCTCACCAAGCTTACACGGCCGCCTACCTGGATGATGTCGTGGTCCACTCCGAGGCATGGGACGAACATCTGGATCGTCTGCGGAGGGTGCTTTCGGAGCTCCGGCGGGCTGGACTTACCGCCAACCCCCCGCAAATGCCACCTAGCCCTCTCTGAGGCCAAGTACCTGGGCTACCAAGTCGGCCGAGGACTCATCCGGCCGCAAGACAAGAAAGTTGAGGCCATCCACGCCGCACCAAGACCCAAGACAAAGACCCAGGTACGAGCCTTCTTGGGGTTGGCGGGGTACTACCGTTGTTTTATCCCCCCACTTCTCCTCTTTTAGCCGCCCCCCTGACAGACCTGACCAGGAAGGGGCAGCCGGAGAAAAGTATGCTGGACCCCGTCGGCGGAAGAAGCCTTCTCCCAGGTGAAAGCAGCACTCACGTCCTCGCCGGTACTCCGCGCCCCGGACTTCAGCTGCCCCTTCCTGCTGCAGACCTCTCCCAAATCCAGGAAGGTGAGGAGCATCCGATCATCTACATCAGCAGGAAGCTGTCCCCCGCCGAGAGGAAGTATGCCGCCGTGGAGAAGGAGGCCCTGGCCATCAGGTGGGCAGTCCTGGAGCTCCGGTACTCCCTCCTAGGCCGCAAGTTCACCCTGGTAACCGACCACACGCGCCCCTACAGTGGATGGCCCGCGCCAAGGACACCCCAACGCCAGGGTGACTCGCTGGTTCCTAGCGCTCCAGGACTTCCACTTTGAAGTCCGCCATCGAGCTGGGGCTGCCAACGCGAACGCCGATGGCCTCTCCGGATCTGGACAGCTTATGCAGGTCTGTCAGGGGTCATTCCCCACCCTCCCCTAATTTCACCCCTACTGTCTACATGTCTTCGCAGGACCAGAACGACGCTTAGGGGGGGGAATGTGACGAGCACTCCCAGAGGAATCAGCGTCGCCCTGGAAACCAAAGTAAAACACCTGCACGTCCTCGTCACCGGCTGATCGGTCACAGCGGCTCCCCATCAGCCAGCACGTTTTCAAAGGAGCACTGTTTCACACAGAAGGGGTTCTCGAACCGAATGCACCACTGGACTAATCCCCCTCTCCTTCTTCCACAGCAAAAAAGCAGCAAGTGACCGACAGCCCACACCCTTGGGAGCACGTCAGGAACACCCACTTTCACCCTGAGTGGCACCGAAGAGCACGGAGAGCACACGGGAAGCACCCACCAGCGGAAAACGGATCAGGACACTTCAACCAGGCACCCTTCACTTGTCAATAAACCCACCCTCCGGGGCATTTAATTCACGCACCTCTTGTCGAGTAACTTATCAAGCAGACTAACTATATATGACTGTGCTGTTACACATCTGAGAACTTTCAAGGTTTATTCTGTGGTGTAAGCATTGTGACAGGTTGTGTGTCAAAGCTGTAAAAACAGTTACACTCACTAAGTGACTGAATCGCGTTTGTGCCGAACTCTTATTATAAAGCAAAAATAAACACTCTCCTTTGATCTATACACATTTATCTCAGCTAATGTGCTCGATGTCATCTCAGTCTGAAACGCCTGTCATAAATCAACACACGTTGTTGTGAATAATTAAGCAAACCATCTTCTCATTGGGTTAAGAACACGCAGTCTCATGAATAATTTAATAGACACCGACGCATCATCGATGTACTATCATCCTTTGCCACTCAACACATTGTGAACTCCACACGATGTAGATTTTAAACCCAGAAGATGAAAATGCAAAAAAAAAAAATCTTAAAATTAACCAGTTTTCTCCAACAGTTAAAATTATTGGATGCTAACATTGTTTTCTACGATATGAAACACAAAAACCTCTGCTAAAATCTAAAAAAAAAAAAAAAAAAAAGTAGTCTGGGGTTTTTATGACTCTTTAAACAATTAGTCAATAAACTGCAGGATGTTATGTTTTCTAATACACACATGGATTGCATGTGTTCTGAGAGCTGCACAAGCTCGTTAGCCAGGGATCAGAGAGCAAAGTGAGGAAAATCTGCACTGAAACAGTGTTACTCGTCAGATGAATTTTTACAAGGCATGGATGTGACAATGTGATAGTTGCAACAAACCATCTTCCAAAGTTCTTAGTCATTTGTGTTACGAGGAGTCAGAGACGTTCGGATCCATATGCAGAACTTTATTAAGAGAATGGTCGGACAGGCAGTAATCAGGAACGGCGTCAGGTATGTCAGGGAGATCCAGAATCAGTAACAGTAACAAGCAGAGGTCGGGGCAGGCAGCAGAGAATCAGAGTCGGTATAAACAATCCAAGATGAGACACAGAAGGAAAAAACACAGGTAAACCGCTCGGAAATGCGAGACAGAACTAAACCTGTTTGGTATTCAGCCTTCGGTCCAGAGTTTCATTGTTTTCGGTTTCAGCTTCAGCCAAGATTTTTTTATATATATATTTTGGTGCATATCTAGTAAATACGCTAGAAACCTAGGTGCTTTCAAGGACAAAAGTTCAGACAGAAGAACACAAAAGTGGCATTTAGGCATATTTACACACTGTTTAATGGCATGAATGCATTTAAATTCATAATAACAATGTTATGAGATTAAAGTTTTAAATATAAAGTTCGAATATAGAAATAATACATTTAAATAACTGAAAATGAAAACTAAAGCCGCCAGTAAGTGGCAGCAAGTCACTGTCATTGTTACTAGATCATTCATTCAATTGATTCATTCAAACAGCTGATTCATTAAGGAACAAAGCAAGTTTTTATGAAAGAGTTATAGAATTATTGACTCACTAGATTCGTCAACCCTCTACACTGTGAGTAAATCACTCGCATATGTGACTAAATCTTCACTTTGGGTGACTAAATGATGTCTAATATTAGCCAATGGCTAATAAATTCTCAGATTTTACTCGCCAGTGTGTGAGTTGGATGCTAAGTATAAGTTTAGCTCAGATATATTTTCACTCGCCGAACACAGCGCTTCAGAGTTTCTCTCTCTGTTAAGCATTTTGTTATATCTCAGTTCTTCTCAATGTATGCGCAGCGCACCTGTATTTAAGGTACTGTAAACTCTAGTGTGAAGATGCACAACTCACGGTCGCTTTGTCTCACACACACGCAAAGAGAGAGAGAGTCTTGCATATCATGCAGAATTGACACACTATATGTAAACAATATTCTTTGTAGTATTTTTCTGTCAATATGAGAGTTCCTTTAGAATTCTTCAGCTTTTAAGAAACTGCCGAGTTTTCCGGTAGTGGGCGGGACTAATGCACAAATGACAATCTCATTGGCTGGCGCTCCCCTATTATTGTCCCTGTTTTGATTTCAGCAAATCAGTTCGAGCGAACGCACAAGAACTGATTAATATTCTTGAATCCAGCAGCTCATTAATCCTTAGTGTGATTATATTGTTCTTATTAGTAGAATTCTAGTATTATTATTATTATATTATATCTTATCAGTATTATTGTTAGTTTCCCCCCATTTTTTTTTACAGAAACACTGAATGACCAAAAAAGCAGCACCTCTAGTCCTAAGTTCAGTTAAAAATGACTAATGTGCATTTATACCCTGGTTTTAATTCTAATTACTAACGTTCTATCAATAATTAATTCTTTATTATCATATATATTGCTTGACTGACTGATATTAAGAATGTAAGTACTTCAGATATTTTAAAAAGCTGTGCCATTTTACAAAACATATATGTATATATTTTTTATTTCATATATACACTACTCATGTTTGAGATCAGTAGGATTTTTATTGTATTTTAAAGAAGTTTCTTCTGCTCATCAAGGCTGCATTTATCTGATCAAAAATACAGAAAAAAAAAATGTGAAAAAAAAATTAAATAACGGTTTTTCTATCTTTTAAAATAAAATTTATTTCTGTGATGCTATTTTCACATCATTACTCCAGTTATCGACCGATGTATCGGTTTTGCCGACTAATCGGCACCGATAGTTGATTCCAGAAACTACCGGTTTATCGGCAAACATCCACGCCGATAGTTATTCCGGGTTGCAGCCACTGCTGGAGCGGCTGTGAGGGGTCCGTTATCATTATACAGTGCGAGAGCAAACATATCTATGGCCAGAGCCTCTAGAGGCAAAAAATCACTGAAAACACATGCATTTGTTTAGACACGTGATACTGCACGCTGCATGGAGAGAAAGCAGTGCACGGACAGTGCTGGCATTTCATATGCATGTTTAAAACACAAACAGCGAAAAGGTATGTATACAGTACACTCCAGTACATGTTTTCATGTAAATATAAAGTAAACTGACTTGTAGACTAGATGCTGCATTGGAGAAAAAACAGCAGTATGTTTGCAGACAATGCTGAGAGGATGCTAACATTAGCAGTACCTCAAAGCGGTTAAATTAATGTGGCAAAAAATACACACAATTCCGTCCCAAATGTTTAATGTCCTGATTGTTACCATAAATTTGCATTAGTTCATACCCAGCTGGTCACATTCGTAAGCCAGTGAAGTTGCAAATTTAAAGCCTGTGACTATAGAGAGCAAATTACATGCTACTCATGCAGCCGACAGAAACACAAATTAGAAAATGCATCTGATTTCAGTTCTTCTTATCATCACACATTTTGCTATTTTCATTAGGTAATATTGAAGTCTCCTAAAATAGAAGTAAATGAAGTGCGAGACTGTACATATAATATACATTTATGTAATTATGCAACATTTATTTAATACTCTGGCCTTTGTGGAGACATTAAAAATGGCCACTTTAGGCATGACTTTGGATTTATGTGAAAAGGTTAACGTTTTTCAGTAAAATTCCATTTATAACTTTAACTGAAGTTAATAAATGCTTTAGAAGTATTGTTTTTGTTGTTTGTTTATTTCAACATTTACTAATACATTTTTAAATTAAGTTAATTTTCATTTTATGTTAACTTTATTGCTATGATGAGGTACAACTGTATTGCTCAAATATTAATACACTGCTGTTAAAAATGTATATTGCATAATGCACAGTTCATGTAAGCTAGCTAATACATTCTTGTTAACAAACTGGACTTGCAAAGTGTTTCTAGGCTATAGCTAAAGAAAAAAACACATTTGACCTTCAATATTTTAATGTTGACCTTATTTAGATGGCAAAGGCTATGAAGAAAGTACCAGTGTGGGAGTATTTTACCAGGGAAATCACCAGGGAAAGCACAGTGTAATACCTGTGACAAAATAATCAGCATGGGGCATCAACATCTACAAGTAAAATACTACAAACATGTGGTCTCATCTAAAGCACATCCATCCAGAAGTCAGTGAAGAAGCAAAGAAAAAAAGGGACAAGAAAGATCCTTCTCAGCCATCAGTGTCTCAACTTTTTGAAAGCAAGACAGGGTGGAAGAACACAGATCCAAGATCTCTCACAAATTGATGCAGCTATCATTGAAATTACTGCCATTGACAACCAACCAATTTCTGTGGTTTCAGATGTTGGATTTTAAGAGACTTATGTCCCTTATGGAACCCAGGTACAGAATTTAAAAACGAGAAGTTCTACAGAACAAGATGCTAGATAAAACCTACTCCAGGGTTTTGACAAAAATCAAAAGTGAACTGATGAAGGACAAGGCCCCATTTATGACATTCACACCTGAATGTTGGTATGGAGCTACAGAGTCTCTGATGATCCTAACTGGGCATTTCATTTCTGAGGACTGGTCGAGAAGGCAAGTGGTGCTCAATGTCAAGCCTATGATTGGATCACACTCAGCCAGCTATGATGCTTTTCCACTGCAACGGTAAGGCATGGTTCGGTATGGTTCACTTTTGGGAGGTTTTCCACTGGGTACAGTACCTGGTCTTTTTTAGTACCATCTCGGTTGAAGTTCCAAGTGAACCGTACCGTTACCAAAACGTGACATGTAAACTCTGCTGATCACTGATTGGCCAGAGAGAATCTTTACTACCTGCGTCACTGAACTTGCGACACAAACACAACAGAACCACTAGATTTAAATCAGTACAGCCAGTGAAGGATCGAATGAAATTGTTTTAAAACAAGCAGTGGATCCAGCGAGAGCCAAAACAATGGCTGTTTCGCGGTCTGTTGAGGAAGTACAGACGATCCTCTCGTTGATAGCCGAGGAGTGGATCCAGCGAGAGCTTGGCTCAGCTCTTGGCCAAAAAAAAAGTATAACACAAGTCGCGGCAGTAGAGGCAGCGCAACAATAACGACATGTGAATAATCCCGCCCACTTTGAAGAGGCACTAGACTGCAGTGGAAACGCAAACCGTGCCGAGCCGAGTCATACCATGCCATTATATTCAAGAAACCTTCCTTTACATGTTAGGAGACTTGGATATCTCAACAGAATGTGTTGTCCCTGTCTTAAGAGATGGGAGAGCATACATGGTAAAACGGAATGAGGCTGGCTGAACTTCCTGATATATGGTGCACTGCTCACACCCTTCAGCTCTTTTTAAATGAGGGCCTATCTAGTCAGAGAGCTGTTCTGGACATGACTGCCATATTGAAAAGCTGTGCAACTCACTTTGGCCATTCGGTATAGGCAAAATAGAGGCGACAAGAGCCATACAGGAGGAGGTGGGTGTGCCAATGCACAGCATCATCCAGGCTGTCCCAACTCACTGGAACTCAACGCTTCACATGCTTCAACCGAATGTATGAACAGAGACAGGCACTGAATGTGTACGCTGGTGATCACGGCCACATCAGCTCTTATCTGACACACAGTGGGACATTGTCTGCAACCTGATTTACACACTGGTTCCAATCAAAGAAGTCACAATGAAGATGAGCAACTCTGAGTCTTCAGCAGCATGCATTATCCCCAGTGTGTCTGTTCTGAAGCTGATGCTGCGGGAAGAGGGTCCATCCTCAGCAGGCATCAAAACTTCGCACAAGACCATGCTTGATAGTCTGACAAAGTTGGTTCTCCAAGGCAGAGGAGACAAAAATTCTTGTCCTAGCAACGCTCCTTGATCCCAGATACAAGGCCCGTGCTTTCGCGTCTGAAGAAACACTTGAGAAAGGAAAAAAATGACTAAAAGAGGAAGCTGAAGAGCTTGCCATGCTCAGAGAAGATGATCCATGCCTCTTCTAGAAGGACCTGAGCAGTATGAGGGTTTGGATCCAGAGACAAAGAAGCAGAAAATCCATTAGCCCACTTTCGGGCAGAATGAATCAAATTAAAATGAATCAAATAGAATTGACTCAGAAGAGACGTGAATGAATTCACGCGCGCGTCGCCTGATCCACAAATGCACATTTTAATCACTACATGCACAAATTATGATAATTTAATACAATCTATAACATTTGCATAAACAAATATGTCTCTATTTGAACAAAATGCTGCACATTAATGTAATTCCTCTGCATTTGTCTCATCGGGTGTGAAAGAGTTTGTTTTCAGTGTAGTGATGCACATTTGCTAATTTTTCAAATCGTGTACACGTTCATGAACTGCACTGGGCCTTGTGCGAAAATGAAGTCTATCAATGTGGGACGTGAAATGCTGTAAACTGCGAAAATGAAGTCTCAAAATCCAAATGAACCGAACAAGATCGACTCAAACTAGACGTCAATTAATGCACGCGTGTCACCTGATCCACATATGCATGGGTTCCTTTTGCATGATCAATTTATGATACATTAATGCAGAACAGAACATTTTTATTCACAAACATGTCTGTATTTGTACAATCGCTGCACAATCATTTATCCTGAATTCCACAGACTCAATTGAAAGGTGTTTGTTTGTGGTTAGTAGGATACATGTATAAAATGTAAAAAGCAGTACATGGATAATTTTGCATGCATCTATTAATCATTTTGAGTCTAATTTCATCCCATAGCATCTTACCTCATCTCACTTTAATGTGTGATTCCAAAATAAAACTAATCTAATCATCTAAATCAATTGACAGATCATTATCTAAAGACAAAAATGCACCATCATCTCAAAACTGCTCTAACAGAATAACTTTCAGAAAAAATTGATGTTCAGATGAAATGTCAAGACCATTCATTATATGCAATGAAGTCTTGTGGATGACGTCTTGTGGAATCTGTGGTCTGGTCAGTGAGTGGTCTAACATGTTACCTTATTTTCTCTGATCAGGAAGTAAACTAATAAGTCAATCACTATTCACAACATAAACAAAAACTAATAATCAATTATTCTAAACCACATATTCACTTACTGATTATGATTTACGAACTGTTTATACAGGGAACTACACTGCGACCAAAGTGGTCGCATATGCGACCTTTTGAAATGCCATTGCGACCCAAATTTTTATGGGGTCGCAAATGTAATTTGGATTGTTTTTGTACCCTACTTATGTGTTATGCTATGATTTAATATGAGCATTTATTAAAACAGAAATGTGTATTTTAAGAATACGTTTTATAACGTGCTCCGAGCATTCAACATAAGTTGGCTTCAGCCCCCGCGATGCGGGAAAGCTGAACTGAGCAGCTGGTTACTCGCGCTGTGTTCGGTGCGCACGAGAGGAGACGCGTCTCGCGAACAGCAACACTGAACCGAGCTCTCCTTCAGGACGTTCGCATCCTCCTGCACCTGAACGAACAAATACAAATCGCAGTTTAAATAAACAGGAAAAAAAAAAAAGCGAAAAAGCGAAAGAGCTCAATTCAGCATCGCGGTGTTCTGGTGTTCAGGGAGCAAGCAGAGACGCGTCTCAAAGTCTTCTTGCTTATGTACCGACAACAAATACATACAAAATATGTCGAAATACCCGTCTTGGAAAGTGTGTTCGAAAAAGTCTGTGGTTATGTCTTAAGTGAAAGTAAAGAGTTGCAAAAAAATCGGATGTGTATCATTATAATGGATGCGTTTGTCTCTTAAGGTGACCGCGCCTAATTTAAAGTGAAAGTGACGTGACATTCAGCCAAGTATGGTGACCCATACTCAGAATTCGTGCTCGCATTTAACCCATCCGAATGTGCACACACACAGAGCAGTGAACACACACACACACTGTGAACACACACCCGGAGCAGTGGGCAGCCATTTTTATTCTGCGGCGCCCGGGGAGCAGTTGGGGGTTCGATGCCTTGCTCAAGGGCACCTAAGTCGGGTATTAATTTACTAGCTCTGCTGTCAGAGTCTTTAATGTATGAAAATGAAAGTTAAATCACTCACTGCTCTTGACTGAATTACTAGGTTTTAACAAGAATTTATCCAAAGTCAATCCAAAAAAATCAGATAGAATTGATTATATTGTTTTACTAGTGGGTGCAGGGCACTAGTTCATTTATGTAAGTGAGTATGGCAAAATACAGTGATCTGTGAAATATTATACCCAAAAATTCTTCATACTGTAGACTACCAATGAAATTGATTAAAAAAAAAATTAGGGACCTGACCAATCAGACATTATCAAGATGAATTTGTTGTTCTGACACAGTTTAAACCTTATCAAACCACATACTTAACCAAAAAAATCAAAACTTGCTTGGTAACTGTTCAACAAAGTATTGATAGATGTGTAAATATTGTCATACTGACAGTTGCCTGAAGTTTTGGTTGATTCCATTACATATCTTTTTATCAAGTTTATCCGACATTATCAAGAGGAATTTGTTCTGACACAATTTAACTCTGAGTTATTGTCATATTGTATTACCAATTTCTAAACTATAGCAAATAAACTGTGATAATGTGAGAAATGTTGAAGGTGTCTGAATACATTTTGGTTTGATTGTGTATTTTTATTTTACAGTGAAGACTATGCAGTGCTATTTTAAATTAACAAAAACAAACTTAAATGTAAACATTTTGTAAATAGCACAAATAAATAAATAGAATGAACATACAGTACAAATTAAACCATTTTAAACAGGGCCCACTGTACACCCTGCACCAGGGCCCCTCTAACCCCAGCTACAAGATGGAGCAATGCACTGTGTGTACTGTAAGATATAGAACAAGGCATGTGGTTTTAAAAAGATGGCAAGTAAAACAAAGCACATCTGTATGCAATACAGTTTCATTTATTGTTCATTATTATCCAGTAATTATTATAAATAATTTGTGTGCGACCAAATCATGTTTTTGCGCCAGTAACTGAAAAAAGTTAGTAGCACAAGTGCCACCAGTGGGAAAAAGTAAGTGTAGTTCCCTGCCATATATTCACATAGACTACTGATTATGCATTGGAGGTAGTTTCTGAAATAAACAATAAAACAGAAATAAATAAACGAAATGTCTACATACAGAATATAATATAATATATTTATAAACAGAATATAAAAGAAAAATAAACAACTTAAGGTACATTATACAACATCCTCATTATTAAATGAAAGTATATCAAATGTAGGATATTATACAGAATCATAAATAGATCAAATGAAAACGTGAAAATAAATAATAAGATAAAATTTAAGTGAAATATTGCCAGCGAGATAAGCAGCGATGCTGGCAACACATGCGCTTCACAAGATGAAATATAATCATAAAGATCGCGAAACACCAACGACATTATTACAGGCAATAGTTTCAGCCATATACATATTGGCAACGTAAATTTATATATGGTTTCAGCAGTATTCATAACCATCCTGTAATAAAAACTAAAGTCAAGAATTAAACTTACTGCTCATCACGGAACCTCCGAAGCTCGAGAAGATTCGTCTGCAGACTGCGAGAGGGGCGTAACCTGAAGTTGTCCAAACCACACAGAACCACGCGAGATGTCAAAACGAAATTTTGTCGGGTTGCGTTCGAAACCTCATAGCAGAGCCCGTCACGGAGAGCCCTCCCACTCCCTATTAAGTCCTATTGTACGAATTTTGGTTTGCAGTTCCCACCAGAGTTCCACTGGGGCGATCGCCATGAGTACAAAATGAATGGGAGTCTTATGGGGCTAGACGGCTAAATGTGTTCCCTTTTCCCCCGATTGCCGGTGAGAAATCTCAGATCTGATTGTAGGTTTTGCATGTTCAACATGGGTTATAGGTCGAAAGTTGAATGAACGATTACTTATGTCCTTTCGATTTCTTACAGGTTGAGTGTGTTGCCCATAACACGCTAGATTCTGCTAATGAACGTATACCGTATGACGTCATTGACATTTTAAAAGACTTTTTAAAGCAAATAAGTGACTCTAAAAAATCTAACACCCAGCAATGTGTAATTTCATTGCATCTCTTTTCGAATTACAACATTCAAATTACTAGACAAAAAATTCTATCCTGAGAAAAGTGGATTTTGAGGGGTATACCCGCCATTTGACCTCCAGTCATTCAAAGTTAAACAAGCGCAAAAAAAACTTAAAAGAATATGAGTGACAGATTTAATTAATAGATTTGTAAGTATTTTGATAATGAAGAAAGAAAAATTGCCCATGTAGTTGTCTTGTTGAAGAAACGGCTGCCGCTTTTATTTTGTGATTGTAGTATAGCCAATAGTTAATTTTTTAATATTTTTAACCTCACTAAATGTGATTCAAGTTTATCGTTAAGGCATTTTTTTATTACGACGTAAAACCAAAATCATTATAAAAAAAATATTTTTTCAACTATCTTATATACAAAATCAAAATAAAAAAAATTTTTTTGTTTTTTTTTCGTGTATATTATCTCATACTATGATGAACACATGAAATTTGTATTTACTGTTTTATGCCATTATGATTATTCATTGTTAGAAACATCCGTCTTACCATGATCTTTTATGTAGTGTTTGGCAATAATAATAAAAATAGAGGGACAGGTGCGTGCACTACCACCTCACAGCATCACTAACTCAACAGTTAGTACAGTTTTCTCTGTAGACAGACTCTGCAGTATCTGCACAAAGGGTACATCGATCATTCTGCTAGAAGATCCTCACCTTTGGAGAAGACTGTTGATTTTTACTCTAAATGTAAGGGTATACTACTCGAAAATTAATATTACCCCATAATAAACAATGCATCTTTTTGCCCACACCCCAACCCTTACATGCAAATAATAACTATAAATGCCAAACAATAATTATATTACTTGTTTCTTTCTTAAAATTGACATTTTAGTAAAAGAAGCGAGAATTGTATTTTTTGTCGTGGCAATGCTATAACCATTAATAACACTAGTTTGAACAAATGCAGTCGATGTACTGTAAATAAATACATTTTCAGTCAAGCAATTAAATACATGAATACAAATTTTATTTTTTTTATTGACAACAACAAGAAACATAAACCAAATGATTAAAAGAATGTATAAAATTTTAGACATTCACAATAAATGCATACATGTACAAGTCAACGACACATGAAACAAAAGCTTCATTCAATACTTACTGTGCTAAACAGTCATTATCTTTACCAGACGGTGAACCCACATATTCTTCCTGCCATCTGAACACAGCTGAGGACAGTTCCGCTGTTGCACTGTGTTTCTCCTCCATTTGCTCTTCTCAACAGGAAGCTGCTGTGGTCCTTCTTCCCTCCCAACCTCCCTGCACACACCAGTCCTGCAGACATTCAGATCCTACAAAAATACACAACACAATACAAAAAGTCATTACTTTAATGCTTTTGTGTCAGGTTTTTTCCTGACCGCTCAACCACAAAAGATCTGCAGCAAAATCCACAGAAAGTCAAGAATAAGAAAAGTGCTGTAATAGTTGTTTACAATTACACTAATAATTAATAAACGAAACTTAAGATTTAAAATGGTCCATTTATTGCTGTAGTGTACTTACACAAATCCTTTGATGGCAGCATTTCTTTCATCAGTGTCGGCTGCTGCAGATAAAAACACTGTGTGTGTCTCATGTGCCCTGTAACATCCAGACAAGAGTCAGTCCTCCTCTGTGATTTATCTGTGATACACTGCATTTACATGTTGAATTTAGTTACTGATGTAACTCGCTTTGTTTGATCCAGCACCAAATGGTCCTTAATTAGCAAGATTAAAACTGGACAAATAAAATAGATAACATAGTTTAGGTTACTTTACTTAGATTTGTTTGTTTAACATGATCTAAAAAGCAGTGTGTGGAAGTGAATTCTACATTATACCACACACACAGACATCACTCAGATGGTCTGTTTCATGTCTGTTAGAGGAGCTATCTGAAATCTTATCAAACATTAATCCTGTCAGATGATAAATAACCTTTTAGTAATCGTCTTCACTTCTATATAGGGTTTATGTAAATCCACTTTTGAGTGGTGTCATTTAAATGGAGTCCCCCTGTTAGTTGATTCATTATAAAAAACGGTTTTTTTAACAGCACAAATCACAAACAGATATTTTTAATTGTAAGTCGACAGACAGGGTTTAGATTAGAGCCAGGATTCGGCCATATTTTCGAGTTAGTCTTGTCGGTGAAACCGGAGGATAGCGTCTTACCACCTTTTGCTTATAGGTTTTGCTACTTTTACAACCTAGTTTTTAAATAGATTATCAACTTTCTACAAACAATAACCACGGGGGGGGGGTAGTGACAAACGGAGGGTCGTTTATGGGCACTTAACGTTCAATATTTCTGGAAAATATCTTCTCACCGCATGGGTTGGGACGTGGGCCGGGTCTCACAGCAGGCTGCCATTTGGGCCAACAATTTATTCATTTTGACATCTGGCGTGGTTCTGATGTTATCTTGACAACGACAAGTTACGGTCCTCCTCTTGGCAGTCTGCAGAATGTACTACGCGTTGGCCTGTAGTGCCGCCTCCTCCTCCTCCTCCTCCTCCTTCCTCCTCCTCCTCCCCTTCTTCTTCTTCTTCTTTCTTCTAGGATTTTATGGCGGAAGTGGCAAACCAACTTAAAATGTGCCTTCCCCCTCCTTCCCCTCCCCGCCACCTACTGATGAGTGTGAAGCGACATATTGTAAGGAAGTTACAGCTACATCTGCACTTTCAAAAAGAGTTTTACAGAGTTGTACACAGAAGGGAGTTTTACATCCTATTAAATAATCCTGTTCCTGTTTACAAATATAAATAACTCATGATAATATTCTTGACTTGTTTTGCACCTTCCTCACCAAGAGAACCTGAAGTGTCCCAGCTCATTGGTTTCTCTTATATTTCGTAAGCGCGTGTCTTAGCTGGGGACCTCTCTCTTTCATAAGCTTCGCATATTCTATAATCACATGTTCTACATTTTTCAAGCTAACCCCCACATTTATCACAATTTCCAGGTCTCTTGATTTACCAAAATTCTTTTGTAAGCATTGATTTAATTAAACAATGTCCAATTACGCATTCTTGTGACTAAACGTCCATCGTTCTTCCTGTTTTTTCCGAACTTTCTTCTCGCTGAACCAACTTTTTCTTGGAAATGCAGTAAGAAATGTCTACCTTTTTGTTCCTTTCATTCCCATTCTTCTCTCTGGCCAAATTTCCTGTAGTTGTTTTCGCTATTATCCTTTAATTTTTTCCTGTTTTACTTAATGCCACTTCAAACGTCAATTTGTGAATGGATTTAATGATCCTGTTTAGCATGATTTGTCCAGCCATCCTCATTTCCTTTCACATCACACCCATTAAATTGCCCGATGGAACCCATACAAGATTTACAGAAGTCCATACTGTCTTGTTCTGTATAGACTCCTGCATTACTTCGGTTATCAGTCTTTGCCTTGCTGATGATGTTCCACTTTCCAAGCTAGTTAGAGACTGAATGAGAATCGGTACAATCACTGCCTTTGTTGTTTGTATTTCTCTTCTAATCCACTGAAGGTTGCTATTATTTTCTGCAGTGAATACCGATATATGATCTGAAGTGCTTTTTGGACATTCTAATGTTAAAAAGTGGAATTATATAACCAGCTATACTGGCTGTTTTTTCCCAAATTTCCTGGGTCTTGTTGAACCATCGATATATATTTGCACTGCACTAAAGATAATAAGTTTGATCTATGTAGTGGTGTTTTAATACCTACATTTTCTTCTAATCCATTTGTATCGTTTTCCTTTTTTCTTTAAGCAAAGTGGCTATCAATCAAAGGCATTGGAAAAGCCAAGGAGGACTTGCTGACCCAGCCACAGTAGGGGCAACATTGTGAAATCCTTAATCCTATTCCTCTCCCGGGCTTTATCCTCACTACTGCCTTCACATCCAAAACTTGATAAACTTTATTATGGTCCATATTCCATACAGTCCCTCCAACACCATTTTAAACTGGGTGACTGTCCGATTGGTCCCTTTAATGCTTATGAAAACCTCCTCTTTTAACGTGAGCCTACGAATTTAACTTTGAGGCATTAAAACCTCTCTACGCTCTACACTTGTTGCACTTCTGATACTTGGTGAGGATCTAAAACGCCCACAACACACTCGCATAGCTTGTGACTGAATTTCCTCTAGTTTTAACGAGTTGTGTTTTGGATGCAGTGCATCTACCATACTGCCATAATCTATTGCCGATCTTATTAGAGCACAATAATTTATTGTTAAGGGACTGGCCCGACATGCTCCCCAATCAACTCACCTGCTAACACCCTCATAATATTTAATGCTTTTTTTGCTTTTTGTTTTTGCATTTGTCAACCAGTTTCTGTATCTGTAATACTAAAATTCAATTTCACATCCATCCAATACCGCTAGAAACCTCACAACTGGCTGTTTTGCTATCACGTTCTTGTCCCATACAATTTTAATGTTTATGGGTAGGTTAATTTTTTCCTTTCTTTTTGCAAAACAAAATCAACCTGAGTATTATATCTCACTGAAAAACGAAAGAAAGCACCCATTCAATTTATTTGCCCAGATTTTCCTACCTTAACGTCATTCTGACATACTTACATTAACACCCTCTTGTGCCACAAAACACGTCTCGGAGGCCTTCTTTCTTTCGTTTCTTCTTCCCTTCCGTTTTAATGGCCGGTCCCTCTTCCTCTGATATTATACCTGTTCTTTATAATTTTTTAAAAAGCTCACCTCTACTGTTCTGTTTTCTTCATATTTACCCTAACACGTAAAAACTCCACATGTTCTAACTACTGTTTCATCAACCACACCACATTCATCACACATACCCATTTCCATGTTTTCCCCCCATTAATGCCAGTGTTGAGTTTAATCCTGTAATGCCCCCATTCCTTAGTCTAGAAATCATTACTTCTTCTTTTCTATGTCTTTCCCCTAGCAACGATCTTTTTTTTCTTCCCTACTGACTTAACAATACTAATAATACCACCTACCTGGACTGCTACGTTCCCCATCTTTGGTTTTGCCATATTTTTTTGTTATTTCTTTATCCTCTATTAATTTATTAATCTAACTTAATTTTTCTTCCTAAGGTATCTTAATATCTATCAAGTGTTGTCCTTAACTTCTTCTTTTGGCTAACTTATTTCCGCTATTTCGTTTTCCCTACTATCCCCATATGTGCCGTCACCGCAACCAAAGTATACAATTAACAACCCTCTATGTTCAACCTAGAATAATGTATAAATTTCTACTAGCAGATCTTCCTCTGTCAGTTTTTGTTGAGCAATATAACTATTAGTGCTTATGCAGAATCTGAGCACATTACAGTTGGCATCCTATTTGGGTTAGGTCTCCTCTAACACCACTGCAATCCTAACTATTATAGAGTTTAGTTCTGTTTGAATATACAGACTTTTTATCACCTCAAGCCTTCAACTTATTTTTGTCTCAAATTTTGGAATATTATACTCCTACTTCCTCATCCCAGTTTTGTTCAACTTGGTCCTTTAGATCCATCTGTATAAATCCTGTATCCAAGAATAAACATTTTCTCTCCTAAAAAACAATTAATTTCATAACTATTAGGATATCTATCTTCTGCTTTTCCTCCCGATATCCATGCAATCTCCTTTGAAACATTAGGTTCATGAATAATTTCCACACCGATACCACCCTTTTAATGTCATATTGGCACAAATATCTAACATTTTTTTCGCTTTCCGACACATTCCTTAACCCATTGTTTATACGTCCAGCCAAAACTATTCCCAGCTTCTTTTTTATATTCCCACAGTCATTGTAAAATTTCTCATGTGTGATGACTCTTATTGCACAACCGCTGCACATTAAACCCAGTACAATCATTGTAACTTTTTTTTTCCTTCTTAAGTCTACGTTGGCATCTCCTCCTCCATTTCACAAACCCTGAATGGCATCGTAGGAGGGGTTGAGCTTAGTGCTCCACAGCAAATTGCGTGAGAGTGCCCTAGGCCTGTACTTTACTCCAACTTCTTTAGCGCTGATTTTTCACATGCAGCACCATACCCTACACCATCCTTAATCTAACCTTTGACCGTATTAAGG
Organism: Cyprinus carpio; assembly: GCF_018340385.1. Lineage (NCBI taxonomy): Eukaryota > Metazoa > Chordata > Actinopteri > Cypriniformes > Cyprinidae > Cyprinus > Cyprinus carpio. The sequence continues at coordinate 550,376 of NC_056617.1, read as the reverse complement.
CTGGAATATAAATTTAGTATTATACTTTTTTTCCTTTCGCCCCACGGTCATATTTTGGCTTATTGAATTCATGCAATCTGTAATTACTCCTTTAGCACTTATTCGTCACAAGTTCCTTACATATGTCGATTCCATATTAATTTTCTAATCAAATACTTACCCCAGGTCTTTAAATTCTGTAAATCTTTTCTAAGACATTGACCATATAATTTCAAAAGTTAATTTGTTTCCACTTTTTCCTTTTCTTTTTAAAAACCATATCTGGGGCACTCTTTAATATTGAACCTTCAGTCCCCCATTATCCACTGACCAGCTTTCCCCAACTTTTCATTTAGTTTAGTATTTTAATTCCTTTTTGACCTTACATTCCCTAAGTTCCTACCTACTCTTTTCCACACTGCACCATCATCTGCATCTGCATATAGTGCCTTCCCAATACTTGGTTTAACTCTTTTCATAAATAGTCATTAATCATTATATTAAATAAAATTGGACGACTAATTACACTTCCTTGTGAGTCCCATTCAGATATCATGCAGTGTTTGGACATTTTCTTCTATTCTAACCTGAAATGTACGCTTAAAAGAAGACCCAATCCAATATCCAGTTGTATATCCTCCCCCCTACTTCTGATTTTATGTAGCTTAATTAATAGTCCCTCTCTCCATAAAGTGTGTATGCTTTTTCAATATCAAAGAACAACAGCAACAAGAAATTTTTTTGTTCAACATTGTTAAAGCTTTTTTTTTTACCCCACTCATTTTCAAATAATAGCAAAAGCATCCATTGTAGATCTTTTTCCTCCTAAACCCTACTTTGAGCTAGATGATAAAATCTAATTTTTTCTCCTCCAAAAATAATTTAATCTTCTTACTATCATTTTTTTTCCATCACCTTTTTACATAATGGAGATTTAGAGCAATTGGCCTATAGCTACTTGATTTTGTTGCACTCTACCTGGTTTTTGCTACTGAATCCTATTGCATTTTTCCATCTTTGGTAAAGTACCTTCATTCCATATCTGATCAGATACATCCAATATTTATCTTAATGGCTAACGTCCGGCAAGTTTTTATAACGATGACTATAGCTGATCCTAATCTCTTTCCTGGTGTTGTATCCTTTTGAATTGCTAATAGCAATTTTTAGTTCAAAACAGATTACAATTATCATCCATGTTACTATCACTCTTGTTTGTTGTTTCATGCAGACATTCTCATACATTTTATTTAACTCTTGTCTTCTTTTTAATAACTTATCACTCAAGTTTTTAATACTATGGACTAATCTTTTCTTTATCTGTACAGCGCCCCACATGTTCCATCTTCCTAAATTACAGGAATATTGTTTTTATGAGTATACAATACCAATTCATTTTCATGCAGTTCCAGTCTCTCTCTCCCAATTGTGTTACGAACTCCTGCAAATGCTTTTTCTCTTTGCACTTTTAATTACCCTTCTTGCATCTGCTGCCCTTTTTTCTGATAATCTATTTACTGTATCTTGAGTTATTAACCTTTCTTAAGACCCGGAATGCCTTAGTCCCTTCTTTACATTGGCCATTGTGCCATTCCTTCGAGACCAACCATGGAACAATTTTCTTTCTTTTCCCCATTGTCCTCTTATTAATGGGGATAGATAGGTTTCGCGGCTAACAATAATTCCATTTACTATACTTTTGTATTTCTCTCCTCAATATTCCCTTCTAGCGTTCATATTTTTGAAATTTTCTTCTTGCACACAGCACATAAAACTCCTTTCCACCTTGCCTGTTTACATATCCCCCCTTGCACACTGGTTGAACACTTTGTCTTTTTTGCTACTGCCACTCTGAATCTTCACAAGACTACAGAGCCATGGATCACTACCCACACGTAATCTCTTCTTGTAACGCTCCACTAGATGCACTTAACACCCTGCTTACTATACTTGAACCATTTGCTATTAACTAACAACTCACTGAAACTCCTAGCATTCCAATGTAGTAGTAGGTAAACTGACATCTTAACAGTTCAGGATTATTACTCTAGTTCATTTCCTGGGGCAGTAGTCCTCCTTCCTTCCGCGTATCAAAATCCCATGCACCTCCTCAGCTGAGACGTCCTGTTAACCTTGAGAATTTATTAGGCACATCCTACAATAATCCTTAAATTTGTCAGATTTCTTTTTCCACTTGTGGAGTTACCATTCACCACCACACCAGCAGCAAATGAATGGCCACAAAGTTCAATTTGTTTACTGTGATATGCAGATCTGGGCTCATCCTTCTCATGATTTACATTCTCTCCTGAGAATAGGATATCCAACGCTATTTCCCTCGCACATTATTTACCTTGTGGTTTCATCAGTTTTACCTTCTGTCTTTTATCTTGCGCATCAGCTTCTGCATAGGTTTAAATTTTTGGAAAAGTTTTTATATTGTTTTGTGCTTCGCGGGCTTCCTTGTTTGTACGAGGACATTCCTAGCATATGCTGCGCTATGTCCACCGCCACACAGTTAAAACAGCATTTAAATCACACTCCACCCTCCTCACATCTTGCCAATATTCATCTTCCCCCCCACATTTTGTGCACACCGCATTTTCCCTTTACCAGACATTGCAACTATAAAGCATCTCAGAAGGTGGAGGTTATGAACTCTCGCACCAAAGAAGCTAACAAATCCTAGCTTCCACTCTTGTGGGCAAGTTACTCCCTTCAAACTGAATCATCACACACATACTCCTCACATCTTATATTGTTGTCTTCCCACATCTGCAGTCTTCTAATAGAGATAACTGTGCCTCCACTTAGATTTCCTTTTAATATCATCCACACTTACATTAAGAAGTTCCTCCTGAAATAACCCCCTCTGATTCCATTACCTATTTCTGTGCATGAAATATTCTTTTCTGCCTCCTGCCAAACGTTTTCATTTTCAGATTTTTTTGTTTTTTTTTCATGCTTTTTCATCCTTACATTTAATTATTATTTTTCCATTGTTTAGACAAGCTACAGCTTTCACTACTCCTATCTCTCTTTCTCAATTGCTTTTGATAATTTAACAGGATGAGGTTAGAGATTTGGACTTGTAACCAGAGGTCGCAGGTTCAAGTCTCGGTGCTGGCAGGAGTGTAGGTGGGAGGGCAGTGAATGAACAGGCGCTCCTCTTCCACCCTCAATACCCATGACTGAAGCATGCCCCTTGAAGCAAGGCACTGAGGGCCCCAGTATGCTCCCCGGGCGCTGGATATATAGCTGCCCACTGCTCCGGGTGTGTGTTCACATTCTCACTGCTGTGTGTGGTGCACTTGATGATGGGTTAATGCAGAGCACCAGTTTCGAGTATGGGTTACCATACTTGCGAAAATGTCACGACTTTCACTTTCACTTTCATTACCACCAGGACATTAAATAAACCAATCAAAGCCCTGGAGGTTTTGTACACCGCCCACTTGGAGCTGAAGTCCCACCCATCTGGAGCTGGCCTCCGACCTCCGTTATTATATTACCATAGACTGTATACTACGGTGGCCCAGTAGTGCACAACACAACGGAAATGCTCCCGCCCACTAGTGGGCAGTTGGTCTGCAGAAACGGGCAATAGACTACGTATTTCCTGTAAATCTCAGGGCTCATAAAAAGGTTCCGGTCACTTGTATTCTGCCATAGTGTGAGTGCCTTACCAGCCCGCAAACTTTTGTCAATAAAACGATGATTAGGAAATACTATTTATACATTTTGCAAATTAAATGTATACCACAGTAATATAAGTTATTTAATGAAGAGTTTCCACAAACATCCGTGAGTGGTTTTACACAACTTTTGCTGTGTCCCGTTTTGTGAGGCTCCTCAAAGTTTTTTCACACTTCTCCAGAAACTCGAAATAATAGGAATTCGGAGTAGTAACGATTAGATGTACAGGATTTAAAACATCACTTAATACTACGTCCTGCAGGTGCCACTTCAAGAATGACAACAGCATGCGAATCTACAACCTAGGTAAGATCTAAACCCTTATTAATATATTAACCGAGCACAATGTAGGCCTATTGTGAATTTTTTAATTGTCGTTATTTTTATTTTTTTTGCCGCTGTGGTTTGCCTGTTTGTTTAAAACACCTCTTCCGTGGATCAAGGCAATACGTGTTAATAGATTATTCACGCCAAAAATAAAATAAAGCTGTTATGATATACTCATAATATGTCGTTGTGAACCCATATGGCTTGCTTTCTTTCATTGCATACAGAAAATGTTGTAAATAATGTTCCCGTCAGTCAGCTATTAGATAGACCCCACAGAAGAACTTCCATAACGGTTTAGAATGACACGAGGGAGAATAAGCTAAAACCCCCAGCTAATTTTTTTTTGTCTTTACTTTGTATGTCAATACATTATACATTTTGTAAAGTATCCTTCAGGTTCAATGTAGACAAACTAACTTGTTTTTACATTGTTGTTGGTGTGTATTTTCTGAAACATGTCTCATCCAGTCTAGATTTGAGATGTAGACAACCATTAATGGCCTTTTGGAGAGTTATGAACCTGCATTCCACATGGTTTACTTAAAGAAATGTTGCAAGAGGATCAGGGGCCTTCTGTAGCCGGAATGAGCCCATGGCATGAAGTGTGTCCACACAGAAATATCTGCTATTTTCAACTCTGTGTAATTTTACTAAAAGTCAGGTATGCATCTTACCTCTTAAATTCATGCTTTGAGAATTTGATGTCTTGTAATTGATTGATGTTAATTGGCAATAATACATATTACCTGACTGATAATAATTGTTACATTTGATTCTATTTTGTTTTACTCTGTAATTATTGACTCTAGTAGATTACGCTGTATCCTTGTTTACACCCTACCAAACCGCATTTCCTGCGTCAGGTTAGTACGGACTAAAATTCAGTTGAGATGGGCGCATAGGGCACACCGCTGTATCTTTTAAGATCCGGCCAACACTTGGTATTAGTTCAAGTGTACTTTTAGATTGGTAAGGGTTTAGGTCAACAGGCATGTTGTTCGCCCCCAAACTAAATAGATTAGCCTAACCTCTGTTTATTTGTAATATTACTCCTAGCTACGTGAAGCTAGAGAAATCTTCACAAGCCAGCACCAGAGACCTTTCTCTGGACCGAGTGTTCGGACTCTTAACCGGTTTGAGACGGAGAGTTATGATGTAATATTGGTTGAACATCGCAGTTTGGTTTCGTCTGTTGAAGTCCCTTCTTTGCCACCAGAAATAACTGACCAAACTGTAGCAAGTATGACACGCACATATGAAAAATATAATAAATCATCAGCATAGGCCCATAATCAATCAATCATAGAATCACCTCAGTAAAATCCCCACATGGCAATACTCACATTTCTATTCTTGATACCTACATCCAAACACATTTAATGAAATGAAAACATTTAATTATGATTTGCCTGTTTATTGTCAGTAACTGTAACGAGTTATTGTTATTTGGGGAGTCATTTTCTGAGTAAAAAACAAAAAGAAACAAAGTAGAGATATCAAGTTTGAGTAACTGATGCCACACGTACTGAAGAAAGATAAATGGACTGAAAGCACTAACAGTAAACAAAAAATCACTTTTAAATTGGATACGGAAGCAGAGTGCATCTAAATCTCATACAAAGATTTTCAGGTTGTGTTCCAGGGAAATCAAGGTCACTGTGCAAGTCAAACTGGTATGTTAGTTTCGTCTTCTGGCCACAAGATGGCGCCAAAAGTACCACAAAACTCATCTGCCAGTTTAAAATATGGAGGTAAAATCCAGTAGCTAACCTCGAGAGGTTGGACATCTGAATGTGAGAACTTGTCAGATTAACATTTGTATTTGTAAGTTGAAATTTAACACTCAGAGCTCTGATGTGAAAGAAGCTGATCTTTCAATTTGCACACACAGACAATGGGATGTCAACAACACCCGGTGTTTTTTGAATTGGGGGGGGGGGGGGGGGGGGGGGGGGGAATTGTATATTAATAGTCACAAAATGTGTAAACTGACATACACAAATGTTTACGACATAGTTTACTTTGTGCACTTTACTTCAGTTTCGCTGCACAACGTCAAGTCGGGCACTTACAACCTCTCAGATCGGCAGTACGAGTTCAAATCCTAGCGCTCTGACTTTTTGCTACTCTTTTTACAGAGTATTCCTGTTGCAAACGCCTTGTTGCACTTGTATATGCAGATGTGAAGCGCAGAGCCAGGGGCGGGGCTTTGGGTCTGTGCGAATGAGACATTTATTTGGTCGATGCCTGACCAATGAACACGCCAGCCATCGCGACCTGTGCCAAGAAAGAAATTTGGGTTTTTATTTTATGCATATGTATCAGTTAGGCTTATTTTGTATATCCTAAGCTTTACATGATTTTAAGACACGCATTCATTTTGGCATTCAGGTATTATCTAGTAGACAAATAACGCAACATCTTTCATATGGATAATAACGGTCCCACTGCATATTGCAGAGTAATATCGCTGCAACAGAGAGCAGCTGAGAAACAGATGTGACATGCTTTGATCTCACCGCCACGCGGGTCATGTTGAGCTGTCAATAGTACTAAACATCTCGCGCTGTCAATCTATTGAATGGGATTAATCAGGACAGGAACAGCGGTTTCACTATATTTGCAGCTATATACAAAGGTGATTGTGCATGGCTGACTGACTACGCTTAGCATTTTATTCTGGAGATGAAACAGTATTTATATTCGCATTCGCATACTCCTTAGCAGTCAAACGTGATCAACACCGTAAGTGGAACTTTTAACCAATAAAATAACTGTACTACATAGCTCTTACATAGCTCTTACTTAGTCAGTCCTGTTTAGGGTTAATTTGAAGAGATTATGATACTAAATAATATGCGCAATAATTTCTGATCCATGAATGACCCATTTAAAATATAACAATTTCTAATATGCTTATTATTTATATTACAATAAGTGTAGTATTTAGGGTTAAAATAGAGAAAATGTTTTTAAATTCCAGTGCAAAGAGGCAAATTAGAGGCATTTGGTGTCCAGAAAGATAATATTCATATGTAATGCCAATGTTGTTTAACCACTAGATGGCCTTATTGATGTTTAATAAATAGATGTATTTAGCTCTACTCTAGTTGTTCAAAAACAGTATTGCTGGTCATAACTGCTTATTTTTTAGGTTTTGCTTTTTAATGCACATTTAGACATTATCAAACACTCGATTTTTATAAGCGTTTTTATGTTGTTGCATTTAAAAAGGTTCATTACTGACAAGCAAATTAGGAATTTATATCCATGCAAATGAAGAAGTTTAAATTAGGTTTTTACAATCATAAAAAATAATAAAAACAACAGAGTTATGTTGCAATTTCGGGTACAGCGATATGCAGTGGATCTATACATATGAAAGATTTTGCATTATTTGTCTACCAGATAAATACCTGAATGACAAGATGAATCTAGTGTCTTAAAATCCTGTAAAGGCTAAGGAATGATTCAGTGAAAATAGTTTGCAGTTGTCTTTACAAATAACTGATACACTATGCCTTAAATAAAACACATTGTCTTTCTTGGCCAATGTTGCATCGGCGGTGGCTGGCGTGGTTCATTGGTCAGGCATCGACCAATAAAATGTCTTCAGCATTCGCACCAAAGCCCCGCCCCCTGGCTCTGCGCTCATCAACATGCTGCATATACACGAGCACAAGTGAGTTTTGTCAAGCAGGAATACTGTAAAAGAGAGTAGCAAAAGTCAGCAGCGCTAGGATTGGAACTCGTACTGCCGATCTGAGAGGTTGTAAGTGCCGACTTGACGTTGTGCAGCGAAACTGAAGTAAAGTGCAAAAGTAAAATATGTCGTAAACATTGTGTGTATGTCATTTTTACACATTTGTGACTATGTCAATCTACAACTTCCAACGTCAAAACACGGGTGTTTGATCATTTTCTGTGTGTGCAAATTTCTGAAAGATTTCAGCTTTTCACATCAGAGCTCTGAGTGTAAATTTTCAACTTACAAATACAAATGTTAATATGACAAGTTCTCACATTCAGATGTCCAACCTCTCGAGTTTAGCTACTGATTTACCTCCATAGAAAACTGAAGTCCAAATCAATGTACAGATGAACAGCAAATGGATTGATTTTCCTTGTAAATAATCAGTAAGTTGATTTGTTGATTTGTTTTAAAAAAGTGAAAGTGACGTGACATACCGCCAAGTATGGTGACCCATACTCAGAATTCGTGCTCTGCTTTTAACCCATCCAAAGTGCACACACACAGCAGTGAACACACACACACACACACACACACACACCCGGAGCAGTTTTTCAGTGTGAGACATCAGGAGTTTGTTCATGTTTTTCATCACGTTTTGAGTGAAGCTGAAGATCAACAGCTAAATCATTTACATCATCATCTCTGGACTAGTATTACTTGTGGTTGTGCTTTGCTCCTTGCAGCTATATTTTTTATCTCTAAATGGTTGAATTTAGTGCTAAATATATTTTATTTGATTGTATTACTACATTTTGTAATCTATAAATTCAGAGGCCTACTAAAAAACAGAAGAGTCCCAAGTTAAGAGTGGTTTCTTCACATTTACACATCGAGCATTAAAGTCTAACGGTGGATAAAAACAGGTGTCAAGTTCATGCAAAGTAATGATTAGCCAAAGTAACTATTTTTTCACATTTTTACAATTTATTTTTTACAGTATAAATAAGTCTTTATATGTCATATTTTATGGGAAGATGGTTCCTTGCAAGAGGATTTTTTAGGACAGCTGTGGGCATCAAAAAAACTCAAGTCGTTACAATCATACAGTAATAACAGTGATTATTATAAGTGATTACTGTAAAATTGTCAAATTCCAGAAAAAACGTAGCCTTAGTTTACAAATATAAAATACATTCACACATTCATCGTATTAAACTGTCCTGAACTCAAAATAATATCTCTGTAACTCTAATACAGTTGAAGCCTACAACAGGAGTGCAAGAAACAGATTAAATATTATGTAAACTTAAAATGCAGTATATAATAATGCACACACTGATCTGATTCAAAAGATTTTACAGATGTGCTCATTTTTCTGGTTCGGTCAGTTTTGTAGACTCATTCAGCAGTTTTCTGGCCAGCACTGTGACACAAACTTCAAGAAGCTTGGTGTCATCGAGTTTTTGCGGAGCATTTGCACTATTGTCACTACATGTAATTTCAAAACGAGTCCAAGCAGTTCGGTCATTAGTTTCAGTTAACAGCAATGTAATCTAATTTGTGTGTGCAAGACAAAACTTGTCATTCTGATCAAAATAATGTAACTCAAGAAGGGAGACGTTTATAAAAATGATTGAATTATAGACACTAGAGTATTGTTTTCTGTTCAGAAAAACTGTTTGTGTCTTGTAAGACGACTCTGTTAACAAGCTGACGATGTAAACTGTGTACTGTGTATATGAAACAGGCTCATGAGAGTGGCTAACCCAAACCAGTAGAACCAGGTCTAAAATCATATTACCTGTCTGAAAAAGAAATGCCCTTTGTCCCAAACGTATCAGGATGGATAATAACAAGGTGATTCTCCTCACAGTCACAGCTGATGTCTAGTGAGACACTGGAATGACATGGATATATTTAATATGAAGCTGAACATAAAACCAAACTAACTAACTAAATAACTATTATTTTGATTCACTTGTCATTAAAATGTAAACAAGTATCATTTGTATGTGGAGGGCTGCGGTAAAATAATAAATAAAAAGAGTGGGGACTGCTGTGAGTGCAAGGATATGAACTGTTTTAATATAATGGAGCTGATAACCTGTTGCTAGTGCCATGGTGTTAGATTGTTTTAAGCCTTGTATTGTACAGTATGAGCCTTACAAAGTTCATGGTTTATTTTCGTAATTTTATCACTCAGAAATATGTAGGAAAATAATATTATTGTAGGAGTCATTTTTTGTCCCTACCTAAAGGTTTCAATTGAATTTAACTTTGTGTAAAAGGAAGTTGAACAATAGCATGATGTCATTCTTGCATTCACATGCTCACACTGCATTGCAAGCACACAGCCCGGATGCGTGTTATTAATTGACATGATTAAAATGCTTCGTCATTCATAAAATGAAGACTGGTAACACATGCACTTAGTAGGCACTTTTATCCAAAGGCAGTTTACAAGATAGGCCATCAAAGGATGCATTATTAAAAAGATAGACATTAATGAATGCATTATAAAAAGAGAAAGCAGAAAGCAAAACCCAGGCACCTGTGTTTTTTCATGTGGTGGACTTGTATGAAGTGTTTGCCATATCATCAATGAAAAGTCAGGTGTAATGACAAGTTAAGAAACTGTTATCATATAGTTATGGCTATACAGTAAGTATCATATAATAATCATCAAGCTCCGCAGTGCAACAGAATGACAGCGACAGAACAAATCAGAATCAGAATCAGAATGAGCTTTATTGCCAGGTATGTTTACACATACGAGGAATTTGTTTTCGTGACAGAAGCTCCGCATTGCAACAGAATGACAGCGACAGAACAAAAAAACACACAATAAAAGAATAAAAAATACAAAAAATACAAATCAGTAGGTAAGGAATGACAATATACAATTGACAATTGTTATGGCAGATATATTACTAGCAGTTTATGTCGTGTACAGGTATATTATGTGCAAAAAGAATAATAATTTAAGTGTACACTAGGGTATGTGTGTTAGATAATAAGTGTATGTGTCTGTAAAGTATAAATAGTGTAATGTGTGTCCACAGTTATTATCAGGTGTTCATGAGATGGATTGCCTGAGGGGAATAAACTGTTCCTGTGGCTGGTCGTTCTGGTGCTCAGTGCTCTGTTAGCGTCGACCAAGATGGCAACATTTTCAAGAGAGGAAGTGTGCTCCCTCTTCTAACTGGAACATACTATGCTTGTTGTATTTCATTAGCACAGGCAGAATACTTCCCTAAAACAGTTTACTCAATGGGAAGTTGCTAGATGATTAAATATATAGATTAAATCATTGGCTAGCAATCTGATCAGGTCCGTATTCCACAAAACACTTGAGGCTAATAGTAGCTCCTAACTTCCTGATTTAGGTGAAATGCAATAACAATAATGGCCGTGTCATGATTTAAGTAGCTACTTTTAACAGAGTATTTCACAATGCATCTTAACACTAAATTCAGCTTCTAAATCTTGAAGACTCAGTTATGAGGACTCCTGAGTTACTAAAACCAAACCACAAACCATCCCGAAAGTGGCTGTTGCTGGCAATCTGTCTTGGAACATAAACATTTTAGAAACATTTCAGGATAATTCCCACGTTTACTATAATGATTTAATAAGGCTGTTGAATTACCAGCATTTCTAAACAGACATTCCACACAGTCACTTTTATTAGAGATTTTTATTTACTTGAGAATACAGTTAAGAAATTGTAACAAACGTATTCAGTGAGAACGTTCAAAAGGATCTACAGTAGCCTACATGACACTTAAAGGGGGAATAACACATACAGTTTTCACACCAAATCTCATAGTTAATCTTAAGTACCTAAATAGAGTAGAACTCCATCCTATATCTCCAAGAAGTCTTTAGTTTTATCATATTTATAAGAGATAAAGATGCAGCTTTACGATTCTCTCCGGAAAAATCCGAGCTCCTGGAGGCGCGCCGTGGCGGAGCTACAGATTGACGAGCACTTGAGCGCCGAATGCCAACAACGCAGACATTTGATGCCGTTTTCACTTACTAATCTGCAGTTCTGAATCATGACTGGGATCTTTTACAGCTGGGAAACCCAAGCTCCATCTTTCAGTATCAAACCATGTGCAAATTCAGCGTCGGGACCTGGGTGTTTGTTTATAAAACGCTCGACAATAAACACCGTTGCTGCCCCCGGAAAAACAAACTGTAGTCCACTGTTACATAATGCTGGGTTCTTTAGCTGAACAAAATTAATCTTTCCTCCTTACAACCAATACACACAGAAACATGAAACTGAGACAAACTAAATTAAGAAGAACTGTGGTCGTATCTCCAAGACGCTTGAAGAAACCTTCCTGAAAAACAATGTGCAAGTGTACCTGGACAAAAGCGGTTTTAAATGCAAAGGTTGGTCACACCAAATATTGATTTGGATTTAGTTAATAGAAGTTCACCTGATAAATAAATGTCCATTTATGACAATATTTTTGAAAGCATCCTTAGTTTTTACAGCATATTTACACAAGTGCCTAAAACTATACCACAGTACTGTAACTTTGGAGGCAGGTTTCTTAAAATGTCTTGAAGACGTTGCTACAGTTCTTCTGGATTTAGTCTGTCCTCATTTCATTTGTTTCTTCATGTAATCACAGACAGATTTGATGACCTCTGTGAGATCAGATCTCTGTGTGGGAGCTGTTTGTCAGACTGCTTGTGCATTCAAAATCTCACTAGATTATTATTAAAATTAATGGCAAAATGAATGTTTGGAATGTAAAGCTGATATTTCCTACTGACACACCTACAAGGCAAAAGATAGAAATAACTGACTTAAACCCTTTTTTGGGGTGAAAATACTAATGTGCCCAAGACTTTTTGCACAGTACTGTGTACTTTACAAATTACATTGTTTGCTACTTTATAAAGAACGACCATACAGTCATTCACGAGAACTGATTAAAGACAGTGACAGACAGCACTCATTTTAAAATATATATCAGAGAGATTGACAGAGATACAGCAGAAACATCAATGTGTGGTTTGTATTAATAATTCACACCACCCAGATCATGAAATACATTTATTAGCCTTAGAGTAAGGGAAGCACAACTTTGGCAAATGAGAGCATCCAAGGAGCGTGTGAATACTATGGATTTTATTTTATGTTCTTTAATGTCTTATCCATAGGGTGTTTGTGGCTCTTTTTTTATTTTTAAAAAACCCAATCGATACCCAACCCTAGTGTCAGTCTAGAACACTGCATAAATGCATGGAAGACAGTTTCCTTTTTTATTAACACAAAAGAACAGTTTTTGATGAACATCCAGGTTAAGAAACAAAAGTGTTCACTGTAATAGCAACATGCTCTAATTCTCTTAGATAATCTGACTCATACAATACTCTCCACTCAGGTTTTTCACTCTCTTTCAGATGAAGCATCCCACACCAAGGTGTATCAATTATTTTATCCAAGGCCTTCTTATTAAAGGATTTTAACACAGATTTTGTAACAGACCTTTCCAGAAGTAACATCTGAGCCCATCACAATTAAATTGTTAACTTCTAAGAAACAACCTCCACAAGTTCGTCCCATGTATGAGAGTTAATACAAGTCTGGAAGATTTCATCAGTCCAAGTCTCGTTCTTCTTTAGGAAGGGTCAATACATGTGTTTGGTACCCAGTTGCAGCTTGTCCCAAAAAAAAGTCCATGAAACATGACTGACATCATTATAAAAGAATCTGCTGGGGATCTGTGCAACTTTTTTCCTGGCATTTATACAGGTTTAATCTATAATTACAATCTCAAATCTTGGGTTGCAACTGGATTTAATCCACTATTTTGCTTATTTTTCTTCATTACAATAATTACAATTATGATAATACATAACAGCGAACACACTCCACACACACACAGAATCAGTGTCAGTATATAAGAAGGTGGTCTATCACTGCACTCAGCATCAGTCGTATCTGTTCCTTCACTGATTGTTGTTTTTGTCAAGAGATTCACAGCTGTTAGAGAGAGATACAGTACTCAAGATGAACTACAAATATATCTCTTGTGAGAAAAACATCTACCAAAGCAAATTAAAAAAACAACAAATTTAATTTAAGAAGGTGTCAGTGTTTTGAAATATTAATACTTACTTTGTATGTAATTTGCAGAATGTACCATCTGAATATGAACCAGCAGGACAGTCATCACACACTGTATCTCTGAACTCTGTTCCTATAGAAATACAATTAAAAATACAGCATCAGTACATGAGCAATAAAGACAGTGACAGGTCTCACAGATGATGTCATCATTATTCAGTATCTATCAGTCTAATCATAATTTAGAGGATATTTTCAGGTGGTTTTGGTTGTCTCGTGCTGTCAGAGACACAAGCAAGCAATGTCTATCATGAGAACCACTTAATACTTTCTCCAGGTGCAATAAATTATAAAGCTGCTTTAGAACAACATGCATATTTCCATAATTGAGTTATTTCATATAAATTCAAGCAGAGTTATTTCTCTCAGTTTTTATGGATGTATATTAAAGCTGCTCGACTGATAAAAGACTGACCGGTTTGGTTGATGTATTGTCCAGGTGAGCAGGATGAATGTTTCATGGCTCTTTTACAGTTATAGAGCAAGTCTATACAGTAATAACCAGGCAGAGGTACACACACTGTATCTGATGTTAATGTACATGCCTGCTTTACTCTCAGCCCATCACCCAACAAGAAAGAAAACTAATGAGTCAATTGTAGAAAACCTGACAATGACGAGTCAGCTAGAGAATAAAATTACAATATATTTGAACCAATGAGGACTCACTAAGAAAGAAAGTTTTACTCACTTGTATCACAGACAGAACAGGGCAGACATTCTGTTAATCCATTAGGAACATCAGTGTAAGTCATCATGAGACATGAATCACATGTTGTGCTTGTGAACTCACCACAGTGTTTATACACTCGCTTTCCTAGACAACATCAAAGAAAATTGGCAGCACATTTATTATTCATTATGATGATGTAAACTGTGTAGACTTCAAAATGAAAAAAATTATATATATATTTTATGTTTCTTATGTTCTGTATCTTGATTTTATGTAAAGTACATTTCTGACGTCACAACAAATCCCTTGTGTGCTTGTGTACACCTGACCAATAAATCTTTTTCTGATTTAGAACACAGTCCTAGAATAAAATAATACCAATATTTAATACAAATAATCAGACTGTAATAACGCTGGGTACACAGATTTTCTAATTAATCAGGATCTTGTTATGAACAATCCCAATATTGTTTTTTTTTTATTAACTTCGTGCCTATTTTCAGGGATATCTGCTTCTGCTGAACAACTTGACAAGAGTTGTGAATGTTTATATGAATCAGAATCAACGTGAAATAAATCAGTAAATCTGTATCAATACTCAACCCTAGACTGGAGTCATGTTGTGTTTAATGCAATGATGGATAGATCAGTGATTACAAACCATCTTCTGTCTCAGAAACCACTAACCTAGACCCTGAAATCTATTTGTGGGTTATGTAACTATAATAATATCTGTCAAATAAGTGACTTATATTAAAAAAAAAATTGACATTCAGAAATAACTGTGTACTATATAAATAGGTCTCATACTGTAACTCAACACCTGGCCTGCACTAGTTGATTATATATATTATTTTTATACCAGATGAGGGGGAATGTACCACAAGTGTAATTTTGGTTCAAACACAGAAGATTATATTAAGAGAATATCACAGTTGTTCATCAGTAATAATGAATGCAGAGTTTAAAGTCTATAACGATAAAGTATCATATGACTCTTTTGAAGTGTCTGAGTTCATCTGCAGTCTATTTGTGGGTTGAGTGAAGAAAAATCTCATACTGGACTTACCTGGGAAGACACTTTGGGCAACATTCTCCATTAATTTCATATTCTGCATTATTACATGCTGCCACACAAAGCACAATCCTCACGAAGAGGAGAGGAAGCAGTTTTGATAGATTATAGAATATACACATATCTGGGATCTAAAATAAATCATCTGGAGAGGTGGTCATTTTGGTGCTTCTTGTTTCATGGAGCTGAAAAAAGAGATTTGTGTTAGATGGCTTTCAGAAAATAGACAGAAATAATTGTGCCAGACACTTTTAAATCCATTTTACTAAAATGTATGGGTCTCAAAACTAAACACTAATTATACATTGACTCATTATTTTATACATTAATGCAGCAGCAGGTGACTCAACTCAAGACAAGAGGAATGACAATTTACAAAATGCCTATATTTCATATTATATAACATATATTTAAGAAAGAAAGTTAAAGCATTCATTTTTTAATTAACATTTGAAGATGCTGAATAACTCCATTCACTAGATTTGATCAAAAGACAAAACTACTCTAAATATAGTTCAGTTATAATCTAGTTAATTATAAGTGAGTGGAATACAAAGGGGATGTTTATATAAATACCAGATGAATCATACAGCAATCTCACATGGGTTTGCAGGTAAAACTCCCAGATCTATAACCAAACAGAAAAGAGTGTGAGTGAAGCACTGTAAAGATTTAAATCACAAATAACTATAAAAACATAAAATGTTCAACATTTACACTTCATGGTGCATCATGTTTATATGCTTTAGAAGAGCAGAATACTGAAACCTGAAGTAAAGACATATCTTACTGATTTCTGTTAGAGTATAACTGCTGCTGTATTTGATGTGAGGGGAGAGCACCCTACAATAACAATAACTTCTGCAGCAAATGCTCATTGTAAATGTTAATGCATTAACTAAGATTAACTAATGAGATCTTATAGGTATCTGTACCTATTGGTCTTTATAATTCTTTTGCACTTCAATGTGTAAAATATTTTGATGAAAAATGTTCAGTTATATTTATTATAAGACAAAAGTTATTAAACATCTTACACTGTATTATGAAAACACTTTTTTGCAACTAAATTTCATTACTGTGATAATACCGTATACTGTGATAAAAGTATTAGCAATTAATCGCAACATGAAATTTTAATACGGTCATATCCCTGAACTTAACATTACCTGGTAAGTAAATGTAGTATAAATGTTATCATTAACGTAACAGCAGGGGATTATTGGCATATAAGAACAATGAGTTTCTCTTTTTCGATGGATTAACATTAAATACAGCCAGCAGCTGGTAAATGCGGTCACTTTAATAATCCAATGATCCATCCCGTTTATTTCTCATCATATCCACTGTTTTCGATGATATTCGCCGTGATATTATTGACATGAAGCACCAGAAGAAGCTAAAGTGAATGTGCGACGTGGCTCTGTGTTACACTAAACTGCTTGCAAGCACTGAATTGATTTATTTCATGTGATCTTGTACTTAAATGGTGTAAAATTGCTTAAACGTACAAATTAAAAACATGTGAGGATTCAGCATTGTCATTTCATGTCTTTCGTAGTGGCCTCTGGACATTATTCAATAAAATCCAAAAAACAGACAGTCATTATTCTAGAAATCTGACCTGATAATGAACAAATATTTTAGCTTTGCTTGGCAGCATATTTAACAGATTAAAAAGGAAAGTAAAAAGGGCATTAGAAAGATTTCTTATCCTATGGCTCCCTCTAGTGGATTGCAGTTGTCCTCTGTAGGGGGCAATATTTGTTCAGCCAATGTAAGTCTATGCTAAATATTTGATTATTGATAATAAGAAAACTGTAAGTCCAATCACTTAGAAAACATAAAGCAACAAACTAGAGATCCAGTCCAAGAATAATAAAACATTTAAATAGTATAATAGTTTTCTCAAAGCAACATAACTAGCTAATAACTTCGGCACAAGAGGAGAGATAATGTAGATCAGGGGTCGGCAACCTACGGCACACTGTGTGTGTGTGTGTGTGTGTGTGTGTGTGTGTGTGTGTGTGTGTGTGTACAGCATTAAACCAAATAAAAAGATAAATAAACAACTACTTTCAAAACATGAGAAACAAAAGAACTACTGGACTTGTGGACTGAAAGTCAGGCTAGAGAGTTTAAAAACAGACTCTCTTAAATGTGCATTTAAAAAATCCCGTCAGATAAAACCTGTGCTCCAGAGACCATATTCATATAACATCTAAGGATAAATGTAGCTCTTATCTGGCTGAGTGAGTTAGATGATTAACACTAAACAGTAGAAAATCAGTCCTGTCTCCCCTGCTGTAAATGTCATTGGCTGTTAAAGTCTTGTGCTGCTTATAATAAATGTTGATAAAACATAAGCAGAGGCTGGGATGGAAAATCACATTATACTTACTACAAAAAACTAGACTACACCACTGCAATTAACAAGAATGCAAAATAAGAAACTCACAAAAACTTGCAAAGCAGTAGCTGTGGACTTGTTTCCGCACACATAACGCCCACACTTTCCACAGATTTCATTTCCCCACAGAACTGAAACAAAAACTTCCTCTTCCACTTTTTATTTTAATCCAGCCTTTCTGCTAAAAGAACTAAAATGACCTTTCAGATTTATTTAATTATAAAAATCTTTATAATCCAAGAGCGTATAGAATTTACTAGGAAGCTGACATGTCCCTGCCAAAATCCAGTGATTACTAAATTGTCCCTAGCAATTTAATTTTAAATTCATTTTAAATCAATGTTTAAATCATTTTCAAAGTTTTTAAAATCATTGTTTTACTTTTGTGATTATTTTTTTCATGATTATTTTACTTTCTCTTATGTAAAGCACTTTGAATTACCATTGTCTATGAAATATGCTATATAAATAAACTTGCCTTGCCTAACAATAATTTTGATCAAACAATTAAATATTTTTAATTATAACTGTTGTTGTAATTTTGTCCGCATCTGAAATAAGATATTACCTGAGAAGTTAAAGGAAATACTAGGGATGCACCAAATGTTCGACAACTGACATTATTCAGCCAAAAAAAAAAAAAGCTCATGACATTTTTGGTGACATGATCAAACAGCACTCAGCGTAGAGTGAGAGGCGTGTGCTCATTATTATGAAGCAAACATGGGAGGTGGGTGGAAACATTTAACACTGTCTGAGGAAGATGCGAACGCTACAAGCACCTACAGCGAGTGAGTTTAGCACTTCATCTCATGTGTTTGATGAGAAGGAAAAGGATGTGTGTTTGTGGTTTCTGTGAAGACATTCACTCTCTGCTTCATAAACATATATATGACTGTGCTGTTACACATCTGAGAACTTTCAAGGTTATTCTGTGGTGTTAATATAAGCATTGTGACAGGTTGTGTGGTCAGAGCTGTAAAAACAGTTACACTCTCTAAGTGATTGAATCGCGTTTGTGCCGAACTCTTATTATAAAGCAAAAACAAACACTCTCCTTCGATCCATGAACATTTCTCTCAGTTAATGTGCTCGATGTCATCTCAGTCTGAAGCGTCTGTCATAAATCAACACACGCTGTTGTGAATAATTAAGAGAAGGATATAGGATAAGAAAACGCAGTCTCATGAATAATTTAATAGACACCGACGCATCATCGATGTACTATCATCCTTTGCCACTCAACACATTGTGAACTCCACACGATGTAGATTTTAAACCCAGAAGATGAAAATAGCGCAAAAAAATCTTAAAATTAACCAGTTTTCTCCAACAGTTTAAATTATTGGATGCTAACATTGTTTTCTACGATATGAAACACGAAAACATGACCCTTTAAACAATTTGTAAATAAACTGCAGGATGTTATGTTTTCTAATACACACATGGATTGCATGTGTTCTGAGAGCTGCACGAGCTCTTAGCAGGGATCAGAGAGCAAAGTGAGGAAAATCTGCACTGAAACAGTGTTACTCGTCAGATGAATTTTTACAAGGCATGGATGTGACAATGTGATAGTTGCAACAAACATCTTCCCAAGTTCTTAGTCATTTGATAACCATTTATAAATCTGCTTTGGTCAACAAATAGAAGCACTGAGGTCTTCCTGCGGGTAAACCCCAAAATAAAAGCTGAGAAAAAAAGCAAGAACTCATTCAACATTCATAAATGTTAGTACTGTAAATTTTACTGATGTTCTGTAAAAATAAAATAATAATGATAATTATGGAGCCCCACACATGGCATGCAGGAAAAAAACAGTAGGCTAAATCATGCGCACGATTTAGCAAATCGAGGGAATGCAATAGGAAATCGAGGGAACGAATTAGTAAATCGTGCGCACAATTTATTTATTTTTTCTTGCATGTCATGCGTGGGGCTCCTTAGATAATAATTACAACGGTTCTATTAATACATCATAACATTCACACATAGTGTTCAAATTGGGATCTGTGATATTTTCTATCGCTTTAAAAGAAGTCTCTTCTGCTCAGGAAGGCTGCATTTATTTGTACAATAAAAAATACAAAAACAGTAATATTGTGAAATATTTTTACTATTTAATATAACTGCGTTCTATTATAATATATTTTCTGTGATGCACAGCTGTATTTTCAGCATCATTACTCCAGTCTTCAGTGTCACATGATCTTCAGAAATCATTCTAATGCTGATTTGCTGCTAAAAGTGTCCAGTTTTCCTTCTTTTTTTCTTTTCTTTTTTGTCTTTAGCCAATCACATGCCTGATTCAAGAAGGTGGTCTCAAAAATGGCCAAATATTATTTTTTGATTTTACTTACTAATTCATTTTATCTCAGACACCATTGATGACAACTTGATGTTGACTGTCAAAAAAACTAAAGAAATGATCTTTGACCCGAGGTTGGTGGGTGATCATAGTCCAATTAAGTTAATAAGGAGGGAGTTGAGCAGGTAACAACATAAGTATTTTAGGTACTTCCTTTTTTTTTCAGCTGCAATGGAGTCATCATGTGGACTATGTTTGTACATGAGCTAGTCAGCGCTTGCATTTTCTGAGAAGGCTCAGGGTCCATGGGGTGGATAAAACTATCATGTTACTGTTTTACAGATCAGCTATTGAATCTATAATATGTTATGGTTTTACAATAAAGTTTGGCAATTTGACTGTTGAACTTAGGTCACAACTTCAAAATGTGGTTAGAAGAGCTGGAAAAATAATTGGTATGTTGTCTCCACTTTCTCTTCTTTTCTGAGAGGTCTGTTAGAAAGCAAAGTCTTAAAATTATTGGTGACCCAAGCCATATTCTCCATAAGGAGTATGAGCTAATGCCCTCAGGCAGGAGATATAGGGTTCCAATCTGTAAGCTGAATAGATACAAATTTTCTCTAATTCCATTATCTGTCAAATTATTGAATAAGTGATTGAAGTTTTTGTGTGGGTGAGGGTAATGTGATAGGTAACAATGTAATGTTGGTGTATTATTTGGATTGTGTAGGAACTATATATGTTTTGGAACGGTGTAATTTTTTTGTGTGTGTGTGTGTGTGTGTGTGTGTGTGTGTGTGTGTGTTTGATCTGCTCTTCTGGTTGCCTAAGACAAAATTCTCCCAAGAGAGATAATAAAAAGAGAAACTTGGACACCACACACACCAGCTCTGCTTTCTCCGTTATAATTTGAGACTTTAAGTTTGAATATTAAAATAGAACTAGAACTAGAAATAGAAATGGACCATGTTACATTTGAATCTCTTGCAGTTAAGTTTCTCTTGTTTCACAAGTTCAAATTTGTTGCTATTTTGAGTGCCTTTTTTATTAATTTTGGATGTTCTTTTTGTTTCAGTTTGAATGCGTCTTTAATTTACCTCAGTTTTTCTTAATATAATTAATATATTCATATTTATTTCATATAGCACATTTTTATAATTCAGTTCTGGGCTGAGTTTCCCAAAAGCTTTGTAAGCCTAAGAAGTTCGCAAAAATGATCGTACGACTGACCTTAATATTACGGTATGTTTCCCAAAAGCATCGTAACTTAAGTAGCACTTGAAAATCATCATAGATCTACGAGTGCTCTGGAGTAATCGTAAAGCCCTAAGTGCATCGTGAGAAGACAGATTTATGCGGTCACCTGCAGGACAATCAGCAGATTACACCTTTAACTTGATTCAAGTGCAATGTGATTATAATATAAGGATTTAATTGTGCTTCATTCTACACTTTATGACTCGTTTTCTTCATTTTTTTATTAATTTATAAATGAAATAATTAAAAGGGCAGAAAAAAATAGAAATAAACTTTTAAATTAAATGACTGAAAAAAAAACAACAATAAAGGAAGTAATGTAGGAAATGCTTCAAAGACTGGGTGAGGGGGGGGAATCGGTCAATGACTTGCAGTAGTGCACGAAAACCAGCCATGTATTGGACCCGGAAATAACGTCTCTCTCTCTCTCTCTCTTTCCATCTCTCTCTCTGTACTGTATATAAAGTACATTATATATATTATGTAAAGCAAAATACTATACACACTATAATATAATATTGAATTATATAACAGTTATATTCAAGTTGTCTGGAACGGAGCATTAGGTTAACGTTAATAACCGATCGTGTACTACAATTACGAGCCATTTGACAAATGGAAAGCAACTCCTGAGTAGCACTTAAAGCACAGATATGTGTGATTGCTTTACGTGCATTTTTGGGAAACGCACATAAAACCATAATGAACGATCGTAAAAATTACTCATAGAAAACGCTCTTAAGCGCTAAGATCAATTGTTATTGGAAAACCTGGCCCGTTTTTTATTTTATTTTTATTTTTTGTAATAAAGTTCAGTTCTATTTTATATGGAGTTTTTGTTTTTTATTTTTCATTTTTTATCCAGTATCCATTTTAAAAACTATCGGTTAATTAATTGGTTATCGGCAAGTATGGTTCAGCCTAGCTATCGGTATCGGTAAAATTCAATATCAGTCGACATATATTTTAAAGTATATTCACAAAGAAAACAATTATTTTAAATAGTAAAAATATTTCACAATATTACTGTTTTTTCTGTATTTCTGATCAAATAAATACAGCCTTGATGAGCAGAAGAGACTTTTTTAAAAACATTCAAAATCTTACTCATCCCAAACTTTATACACACACACACACACACACACACACACACACACACACACACACGCGCATATGGTATATCAGTCTGGCGAGTAAACTTAAAAATTTACTAGCCAATGGCAATTCTATTGCCAAGGTGTCCGTAGAGGATTGTTTGTTCAAAAATTCACAAACATTCATAAATGAAACAGGTGTGTTTGCTCTGAGATGCTGGCGGCTCAGCTGTGAATTTATTGGAACTGTTGAACTAAACAGAGTAAAATGAGACAATAATGTTCTTAATATTTAATATCTATATATCTTAATACTTAATAACTTTATTGAACTATTGTATAAAATCAAAATCACATTTGCAAAATTCCTTATAATTATTTAAATTACTGTCACTCATCTTAGTTAATCGTGATCTCACAAACTTCCATTAAAATCAATAAAGCTCTCTTCACTGTACAATAAATCTCTTGATGAGGACATCTTACCTCATCTCAGTAAAAATAAAAAATAAAAACACCCTACTATAGGGGTCAAAAAAAGTTCATTTATTTCAGTAATTCAACTCAAATTGTGAAACGCACACAGACTGAAGTAGTTTAAGTCTTTGGTTCTTTTAATTGTGATGATTTTGGCTCACATTTAACAAAACCCCACCAATTCACTCAACACATTAGAATATGGTGACATGCCAATCAGCTAATCAACTCAAAACACCTGCAAAGGATTCCTTCAAAATGGTCTCTCAGTTTGGTTCACTAGGCTACACAATCATGGGGAAGACTGCTGATCTGACAGTTGTCCAGAAGACAATCATTGACACCCTTCACAAGGAGGGTAAGACACACACATTCATTGCCAAAGAAGCTGGCTGTTCACAGAGTGCTGTATCCAAGCATGCTAACAGAAAGTTGAGTGGAAGGAAAAAGTGTGGAAGAAAAAGATACACAACCAACTGAGAGAACCGCAGCCTTATGAGGACTGTCAAGCAAAATCGATTCAAGAATTTGAGTGAACTTCACAAGGAATGGACTGAGGCTGGGGTCAAGGCATCAAGAGCACCACACACAGACATGTCGAGGAATTTGCTGAACCACAGACAACATCAGAGGCGTCTTACCTGGGCTAAGGAGAAGAAGAACTGGACTGTTGCCCAGTGGTCCAAAGTCCTCTTTTCAGATGAGAGCAGGTTTTGTATTTAATTTGGAAACCAAGGTCCTGGAGTCTGGAGGAAGGGTGGAGAAGCTCATAGCCCAAGTTGCTTGAAGTCCAGTGTTAAGTTTCCACAGTCTGTGATGATTTGTGGTGCAATGTCATCTGCTGGTGTTGGTCCATTGTGTTTTTTGAAAACCAAAGTCACTGAACCTGTTTACCAATAAATTTTGGCGCACTTCATGCTTCCTTCTGCTGACCAGCTTTCTGAAGATGCTGATTTCATTTTCCAGCAGGATTTGGCACCTGCCCACACTGCCAAAAGCACCAAAAGTTGGTTAAATGACCATGGTGTTGGCCAGCAAACTCACAAGACCTGGCCCCAGAGAGAACATATGGAGTATTGTCAAGAGGAAAATGAGAAACAAGAGACCAAACAATGCAGATGAGCTGAAGGCCACTGTCAAAGAAACCTGGGCTTCCATACCACCTCAGCAGTGCCACAAACTGATAACCTCCATGCCACGCCGAACTGAGGCAGTAATTAAAGCAAAAGGAGCCTCTACCAAGTATTGAGTACATGTACAGTAAATTAACATACTTTCCAGAAGACCAACAATTCACAATTCAAATTTTATTATTATTGGTTTTATGAAGTATTCTAATTTGTTGAGATGTTGAGTGAATTGGTGGGTTTTTGTTAAATGTGTTAAATAGTTACTTTGGGTCATATACTGAATATCTATAGTCTATTTTATTTAGATATATAGATAAAATGTATGTAGTGTGTGTGTGTGTGTGTGTGTGTGTGTGTTATCAGCCTTTATGCCAGTCTTCAGTGTCACATAATCCTTCAGAAATCATTCCACGTTCAGCTCTCATTCAGATCAGATTAAATGTCAAGAATAATTAGAGCAAAGCCATTTATTATGTGAGGAAGTCTGAAACATCTGTGGTTTAACATTTGTCCTCAGCTTCTACTGCTAGGAAGTACACGCTAAATTCAGTTCTGTTAACACCTTTTAGTGTCAACCATATCCGCAATAGTCTGATCAGCGAGTATGAGTCATTTTTCATCACTATATATTCACATACTGATCATGCATTGGAGGTTGTTTCTGAAATAAACAATAAAACAGAAATAAACTAAATGTTTACATACTTTTACTATAAAGGGCATACATTTAACAAGTAAAAAAAATAAACAACTTCCTCATTGTGAAATTAAAGTATAACAAATGCAGGATATATGTGACGCTCCAGACTGCGACCAAATGGTTGCATTTTGTGACCATTTTTTCTGCCGGTGCGACTCATTTTTTGTGCCATTGCACTGGCACGACCACCCTGTTGCCCATCTCATAATCTCTTCCGTTTCTGTTGCATCTGAGAAACATTAAAACGGCAAACGAAACGAAAGCGAAACTAAACTGTGCTACGTTTCAGCTGCGCGGCTCGGACCGTTTATCAGATCGGAGCGCGACACAAATAAACCTGTCCGAGCTCAGAACAGTTTTATTCAGGAGCCACAGTTGATTTCATGACACTCTTTCTGCACAGATGCACCAGTGCAGCGAGATCCAGTGAGAAGCGTCTGAATTCACCACACAGTGATAAGGTTACTGCGAGATCTAGTGAGAATCATTCAAATTCTGCACAGAAATCTGTCATGAACAGCGCTGACATACATCAGGAAACCAGACGCGTAACACTTAAACTGTAACCTTGGTGTTGTGGTAGAAATAGACGAATGCATTACATCATTCATTTCAGGGTTTTAAACAACCTTTTGAGAGAGAAATGCAAGCACTTTTCAGTGACTTTCAAGCATTTCACACAGCTATTTCCAGCACTTTAAAGCTCTAATATGATCCAGTTTGAATGTTATTTTTAATGGGATGAACAATATATAGTCTACACCACTGACTAATAATCATAAAGATCGACATTATTACAGACAATAGTTTTCAGCAGTATTCATTACCATCCAGTAACACAAACATAAAGTCATGAATTATACTTACTTTGTCAGTAACTGTGTGCTTCGAGTACCGTTAGTGTTCCGCTCAACACAGAAGCGTGTTTCTGACTGCGCTGTGCTAGTTGCATATCTCCGCCTTCTTGGATTTCCGGTGCAGCGAGTGTGGGCACCTGTTTCAATACTGCGGTCAGGCCAGCCTCCACTTTAAAAAACACAGTCATTCTAGCCGCCACGTTGTTTTGTGGTGCGCGCAGATAATGGCGTGTAAAATCAGATCAAGGGAAAAGCGATCTCTGGCATTCCTTTATTGAGCCAGTTTCTCTGTCAATGAATTAATGAATACATACATACATACATACATACATAAATTCAAAATAATACAAATATTTGAAAAACGGTCTGATAAAAATGAAATTGACTTCAAATGTTGAGTAATACTAAATGTAGAATTTTTTGTCCCTCAGCCAGTTTAAGAACGATCTGATGTTGCATTGCAAAATAAAAGCCCGCCAAAAACTCATATATGACAAGTTTTGTCTTTGAATTTGAATGGCTCTAAGGGAACTCCCTGTTTCCACAGACTAATTTCAATTCAGATGTTGCATTACAAAATATAATAATATCACTTAAAATGCAAATAACTTCTACACCGCTATTATTACTATACTATAAATGTTAACTGAGTGCATTTGAAACTTACGTCTGTTTGGGTCTGTGAATGAAATACTGTTCAAAAAAAATGTTAGTTGAATAAGAACATGGTGTGTACACACAGCTACACAACATCTTTTTCCCTTCCCAATGATGTAAATGTACAAATGACTTATTTCTCGAAAATGTTTGTATTACATGAATTCTTTTATATATGAAATATTTAACTTGTGAGACATGGGCTGTGACTGATCTTCATAAATATCCATTTCTCAATTGTGCACATACATCAGTTTGTTCCATCATCATTTTCACAACATATTTTAATATTTTACTCAGTTGACTTCGCATCAAACATATTTTTTTTAATTAAAAAAAAAAGGCTGTAAAAGGATACAGCTAGCCTAACACATGACAAATTCAAAGATTTATTCTAAACAAATAATAAAAATAAAAAAAATCCTAAAAAAATATAAACATACAACTATTAATACAACAAATCATTCAAAAAACATATATTAACAAAAAAAAAAAATTAGGATGTACAGTATGAACCAGAACAGAAGCAACACGAATAAAAGGTTTGTTAAATAATCACTAAAGTTATTATTGTTCAGCAATCGTGCAGAGTCGATGTCAATTAATTTTAATATGTTAATAAATAGGTCTATAAATGTACTTATTGACGGTCAGGTAGATGTAAGTAGTAACATTTGAATGTAACATTATGCTATTTGTTTTCTTTGATTAGAGAGCTTAGACTTTTGTGCTGGCTATTTTGATTATCTCTTGCAGATTGGAAATGCCTGCATGAAACTCGTCGAGGTTTGAGCACATGTATAAATCTTTTTTTCACATTATTGTATATCAGCTGTAGTTTATTTTAGAGACTTTTTAGAGAGGGTGATTTTACCCCAATATCATAAAGCAAAGATAATGTAAATGTGAACTGGATTGTTATAACACTTTTATATGCATCCCTATAGGAACAGAAGCCCCTCTGAAGAGAGATGCTTCTTCTAGTCTCTCTGTATAGGAATCAAAGCCTGGTTTTGGAGATGAGCAGCACAGAGTCCTAATGATAAGATCTGAATACTAATCCTGTAACATTTCAGTTTCTGTCAGTGTGACTCTCGCAGTTTGAGACGGAGAGGTTTTGAGACGGAGAGGTAGGTGTAATAGTTTCTGAACATCTTAGTTTGTTTCATTTTTGACAATAACAGACCAAACTGAGGAAGCACAGCACAGATGAAAAATACAACCAAACAAAAAAACACAAAAAATCAATCAATCATGCCTTGTCAGTGGTTTTATAATCACCACAGCAAAATCCCCACATGGCAATACTCACATTTCTATTCTTGATAACCTACATCCAAACAGTTTAAATGAAATGTAAACATTTTAATTATGAATTTGCCTGTTTATTGTCAGTAACTAGAGTTGTCGTATTGGGGAGTCAGCAAATTACATGTATTCTTTCTTTTGAAAGTGGTTGTGTGTTTTTTTTTTTCTTTCCACTTTCTCTTTCTGAGAGGAGCTCATGATCACGTGATTGAGTGACAGTCAAGTGTCGCACTCTACTGGAGATCAGCAGTATTACAGCTCAGAACATCAGCTTACAGTGACCAGTGTCCTTAGATTCATTATTAGCACTAATAAAGAGATGAAACATTAAATATACATTTATTCATTTGGCAGATGCTTTTATCCAAGGTGACATACAGTTGAGGAAAACATCAAGTGATTCATCATAAGATGACAATAAACAGGAGAAGTGCCTATTATACAAGTTTTCAGTCATTGTTCAAAACAATAGCTTGGGCAGGAAGATATTAATTATATTATAAAGATTATATATATATATATATATATATATATATAGATTTGTTTAATTCAAGACTATAGAATTTATAGGGATCTAATTACGAGATTAGAACAGTTATTGGAAGAATAATTATTGAATGCTGGCCATTTCTGAAGATTCGTTTAATTCAAGACTATAGGATATCAGTTGCATTAAATCAAATTAAAGCATTATAAATAGTTTATTAATGTATTGTACGAATATGTTAATATATAGTCTAGAAGATTAAATATGATTGTATGGTTAACTATGTTTGCTAGCATCTTTGGACACTAGATTATCAAACACAAAGGCCTTTAGTTTTGTCCAGTAAGAATCTGATATGAAGATGGATGAGGATCATCATGATTATCACACAAATCATAAAGTGACTCGTTATCTGTTATTCACAGCTGAGGGACAATGTTAACTGATGGATTGGACATGGATTTTTTTAGCAGTGTAAATAAATGACTTAACATACTAAACTTTTTAAGCAAACATTCAACAATTATACATTATAATACTGCATAGGCCTACATCAAAAAAGAAAATTCCTTTTGTATACTTCTTTTATTATTATTATTTGTTTTACCTATGCAGCACTTTTTTGTTTTAAATTGAAATGAATATCAGTGCTATATATCAGTCTATGCTCACCTATTTAACATCAAGTTACACTGAATAAAACCCTTGATATTGTCTTGAGGGCCTTTTTTATTTGGAAGAGAAATGGAGACTGAAAGCGGGCCATTAAGACTACCAGCTATAAAAAATATAATAATAATAATAATAATAATAATAATATAAAAACAAAGGTTAAGGGTCCAATTACTTAATTACTATTTACAAACATTATATGATTAAAAACAAAGGTTAAGGGTCCTTTGTTAAATCTTGGGTTACAGGTCGATTTAATCCACTATTTTGCTTATTTTTTTTCTTTACAATAATTACAATTATGATGATAAATAACAGCAAACACGCTCCACACACACACAGAATCAGTGTCAGTAAATAAGAAGGTGGTCTATCACTGCACTCAGCATCAGTCGTATCTGTTCCTTTCTTGATTGTTGTTTTATCAAGAGATGAACAGCTGTTAGAGAGAGATACAGTACTCAAGATGAACTACAAATATATCTCTTGTGAGGAAAAATGTAAAAACAACTAAATTAATTTAAGAAGGTGTCAGTGTTTTAAAATATTAATACTTAGTTTGTATGCAATTTGCAGAACATCTCAATATGAACCAACAGGACAGTCATCACACACTGTGTCACTGAATTTTGTTCCTATACAAATACAATTAAAAATACAGCATCAGTACATGAGCAATAAAGACAGTGACAGGTCTAACAGATAATGACATCATTATTCAGTATAGACACACTAAATGAATCTTCACATAACTAACATAATTTAGTAGATATTTTCAGGTGGTTATAAGAGACTCAAGCAAGCAATGTCTATCACGAGGAACCACGTAATACTTTCCCCAGGTGCAATAAATTATAAAGCTGCTTTAGAACAACATGCATATTTCCATAATTGAGTTATTTAATATAAATGCAAGCAGAGTTATTCCTCTCAGTTTTTATAGATGTATATTAAAGCTGCTCGACTGATAAAAGACTGACCGGTTTGGTTGATGTATTGTCCAGGTGAGCAAGATGAATGTTTCATGGCCCTTTTACAGTTACAGAGCAAGTCTATACAGTAATAACCAGGCAGAGGTCCACACACTGTATCTGATGTTAATGTACATGCCTGCTTTACTCTCAGCCCATCACCTTCAACAAGAAAGAAAACTAATGAGTTCATTGTAGAAAACCTGACAATGACGAGTCAGCTGAAGAAAACAATTACAATATATTTGAACCCATGAAGACTCACTAAGAAAGAAAGTTTTACTCACTCGTATCACAGACAGAACAGGGCAGACATTCTGTTAATCCATTAGGAACATGAGTGTAAGTCTTCATGGGACATGAATCACATGTTGTGGTCATGAACTCATCACAGTGTTTATGAACTCGCTTTCCTAGACAATATCAAAGAAAATTGCCAACACAATTATTATTGATTATTTATACATGCCATATGTACATGACTTTTACATGTATTTGTAACTGTATAAGTTGTATTTATTCTATGTCTGTATATTTCTATAAACTGTGACTTAAAAATGAAAATAATTTTTTTGGTATGTTTCTTATGTTCTGTATCTTATTTTTATGTAAAGTACATTTCTAACGTCACAACAAATCCCTTGTGTGCATGTGCACACTTGACCAATAAATCTTTTTCTGATTTAGAACACAGTCTAGAATAAATAATACAATATTAATACAAATAATCAGACTGTAATAATGCTGGGTACACGGATTTTCTAATTAATTGGATCTTATGAACAATATTGCAATATTCCCGTATTGGTTTTTGACCTCTTTTTTTACTTCGTGCCTATTTTCAGGGACATCTGCTTCTGCTGAACAACTTGACAAGAGTTGTGAATGTTTGTAAATCAGATTCAAAGTGAAATAAATCAGTAAATCTGTATCAGTACTCAACCATAGACTGGAGTCATGTTGTGTTTAATGCAGTGATGGATAGATCAGTGATTACAAACCATCTTCTGTCTCAGAAACCACTAACCTAGACCTTGAAATATATTTGTGGGTTATGTAACTATAATAATATCTGTCAAATAAGTGACTTACAATGAAAAAGCAAATATCCAATGACATTCAGAAATAACTGTGTACTACAGTATATAAATAGATCTCACACTGTAACTCAACACCTGGCCTGCACTAGTTGATTCTATATATTATTTTTATACCAGATGAAGGGAATGTACCACAGAGAAATACCCGATTGGTGGAGGTTTACTTTTAACAAGACCCTGACCACATCAGTCCAAACATAGAAGATTATATTATGAGAATATTACAGTTGTTCATCAGTAATAATAAATGATAAGAGTTTAAAGCCTATAATGATAAACTATCATATGACTCTTTAAGTATCTGAGTTCATCTGCATCTATTGTGGGTTTGAGTGAAGAGAAATCTCATACTGGACTTACCTGGATCACACTTTGGGCAACACTTTCCATTAATTTCATATTCTGCATAATTACATGCTGCCACACAAAGCACAATCCTCACGAAGAGGAGAGGAAGCAGTTTTATAAACATATCTGGGATCGAAATAAATCATCTGGAGAGGTGGTCATTTTGTGCTTCTTGTTTCATGGAGCTGAAAAAAGAGATTTGTGTTAGATGGCTTTCAGAAAAATAGACAGAAATAAATTGTTCCAGAGACTTTTAAATCCATTTGACTAAAATGCATGGGTCTCAAAACTTAACACCAATTATACATTGACTCATTATTTTATACATTAAAGGCGCAATAGGAGATCTTGGAAAATGCTAACATTAGCCTGATAGCGCTGAAAGCGAACATCCCACCCTCCCTGCAATCGCCATCCAAAGCCACGCCCCCTGAACGCATTTATGCTCACAGACCAGAATACCAGAGTCAACATTACTACAATAGGCTACATCAGCGGTTCCCAATTCCAGTCCATGTTCCGAAGTGAAGTAAACCCCTGCTGCTAAGGGAGTAGGGAGCTATGAACACGGTGTAGGGATCATATCGATTGGAACACAGTTCATTCATGTAGCTCGAGTTGGTCATCTGAATCAGGTGTGTTAACTAAGCAAGACATCTAAAATATGTGCGCGAGCACTGGAATTGGGAATCGCTGGGCTACATCATGTGTCATTAACCAGCGAGAAAACTTTAAAAGTACTACAATACCAGGAAGGAAGACTGGGTTGTGATGTTTGTCTGCCATTCTAGCTCTGTCTGCACAGTGTGCGTGAATGCGCTAATGACGTATTCTGTCTGTGTGAACAGGCTGCGCAGAGGTATGCAGATACATACATTGACAGGCAGGTAGGAAAACTATTTAAAACACTCGGACCGAGCATTTTGATTGGACGTACATTTCTTGGTCTGACGCCTTCCACAGAATATACAGATAAATAAATTTAAACCACTTAACTTAATGATTGCTATCGGGATGTGAAGAGACTTTCAAACAGTATAACAAAAAATGTTTCTGAAGACAATCACCTACTGCACCTTTAATTCAGCAGCAGGTGACTCAACTCCTTAAAGACAAAAGGAATGACAATTAACAAAATGCGGAATTAACAACCCTGCGGAAGGCCACCGCGAAGTCCATCGCCCAGGATCTGTTTCTGCTGGCCAGCCAAGTCGGCCTCCCCTCGGAGATCCTGACTGACCAGGGGACCCCGTTCATGTCCCGGCTAATGGCGGACCTCTGGGGCTCTTTGGGATCCGCGAAGTTCCTCAGGCCTCAACTGGCTTCACCCCCTTCGAGCTCCTGTTCAGCCGTCAACCACGGGGGCTCTTGGACATGGCCCGGGAAGCGTGGGAGCAGCAGCCTGCCCCTCATCGCACCATCATCGAGCACGTCCGACAAATGAGTGAACGGATCGACCGAGTGATGCCGTTAGTCCGGGAACACCTCACCAGGGCCCAGCAAGCGCAGCAACGTCACTACGACCGGGCAGCCCAACCACGTGAGTTCCAACCCGGAGACCACATCATGGTCCTGGTCCCCAGCTCTGCCTGCAAGTTCCTGGCCTCCTGGAAAGGGCCCTACTTGGTGGTGGAGAGGGTTGGACAGTCACATACTGGCTGAGACAGCCGGGACGGCGGCAGACGGAGCAACTCTATCACATCAACCTCCTGAAGAAGTGGGTGGGGACCCGGGACCAAGTAGGTGCCCTGAGCCTCACCGAACCCGTGGTTGTGGATGTCAACCCCCATCTCTCGGCGACCCAGAAGATGGAGCTGCAGCACCTGGTCAGTCAGTTCCAGGATGTGTTCTCCTCCCAGCCCGGGCAGACCAACGTGCTACAGCACGACATTAGGACACCCCCAAGAGTCGTCGTCAGGCAACGGCCCTACCGTGTCCCGGAAGCTCGTCGGTAGGCTATTGAGGAAGAGGTCCAACAAATGCTGAAGTTGGGAGTAATAGAGCCAACCCGGAGTCCATGGTCCAGCCCCATTGTGATGGTCCCAAAGCCGGATGGCACCCTCCGCTTTTGTAACGACTTCCGCCGCCTGAACGAAGTCTCCGAGTTCGACGGGTACCCCATGCCTCGGGTCGACGAACTGCTGGACCGCCTAGGAAGGGCCCGGTACATCAGTACCCTGGACCTCACCAAGGGCTATTGGCAGGTACCGCTCTCTGAGGCCGCCAAGCAGAAGACTGCCTTCTCAACCCCCAGTGGCCATTGGCAGTTCCGGACCCTTCCCTTCAGCCTACACGGGGCCCCCGCGACGTTCCAGTGAATGATGGACATCCTCCTGCGGCCCCACCAGGCGTACGCGGCTGCCTACCTGGATGAAGTCGTGATCCACTCCGAGGCATGGGAAGAACCTCTGGATCGTCTGCGGAGGGTGCTCTCGGAGCTCCGGCGGGCTGGACTCACCGCCAACCCCCGAAAATGCCACCTAGCCCTCTCTGAGACCAAGTACCTGGGCTTCCAAGTCGGCCGAGGTCTCATCTGGCCACAGGAGAAAAAGGTAGAGGCCATCCACTCCGCCCCGAGGCCCCGGACAAAGACCCAGAAACGAGCCTTCTTGGGGTTGGCGGGTTATTACCGATGTTTTATCCCCAACTTCTCCTCTTTGGCCGCCCCCCGACAGACCTGACCAGGAAGGGGCAGCCGGAGAAAGTATGCTGGACACCATCGGCGGAAGAGGCCTTCGGTCAGGTCAAGACAGCACTCACGTCCGCACCTGTCCTTCGCGCTCCGGACTTCAGCTGCCCCTTCCTGTTGCAGACGGATGCCTCCGACACAGGACTGGGAGCAGTCCTATCCCAAATCCAGGAAGGCGAGGAGCATCCGGTCATCTACATCAGCAGGAAGCTGTCCCCGAGAGGAACTACGCCGTCGTGGAGAAGGAGGCCCTGGCCATCAAGTGGGCAGTCCTGGAGCTGCGGTACTACCTCCTGGGACGCAAGATCACCCTGGTAACCGACCATGCGCCCCTACAGTGGATGGCCCGCGCCAAGGACACCAATGCCAGGGTGACTCGCTGGTTCTTAGCGCTCCAGGACTTCCACTTTGAGGTGCGCCATCGGGCCGGGGCCGCCAACGCGAATGCGAATCTGGACAGCTTATGCAGGTCTGTCGGGGGTCATTCCCCACCCTCCCCTAACTTCACCCCTACTTTCCCCATTTGGGAGCAGGACCAGAACGATGCTTGGGGGGGGGGGAATGTGACGAGCGTCCTAGGAGGAATCACCGTCGCCCTGGCAACCAACGGCATACACCTGCATGTCCTCACCACCGGCTGATTGGTCACAGCTGCATCTCATCAGAACACGGCTCTTAAGCAGCACATGCTGAGCAGACAAGGCAGACACTGGTCTCGAGCCGAACGCACGCTGGACTAACCCTTTCTCTCATTTCTCTCCAGAAAGCAGCGAAGTGACTGACAGCCCACCGACTTTGGAGCACGTTTGGACACCCACTTTCACTTGGATTGAGCACTGAAGAGCACCGTGAGCACCAGCCTCCACGCACCGGCTTGCCATCCTGTACCTGTTATTATTGTAAATAAAATCCACCCTCCTCGCCTTTTGTTGTTCGCGAAGCCAAAACTTGTCGAGTGATTCTTCACCACGTCACAACACTTAAATATAATTAGCTGAAGTATGATAATGTGTATTTGGTGTGCTGTCCGGAGAAGGGCTCCGAGATGGGGTGGAGCGGGGATGCTGATAAACCGTCAATGAATAGAGGTAAGTCAGCTGTATTTATACTGTGGTGTTGATTAACTTGGTTGTGCTCCACCGGTGTTGATTAGTCTAAGTATCTGACGCGCTCCTTCCGAACCTTGTTAATAAAACATCATATATTTTCAAGTCTAACAGTACAGGACTGTATGCTGTCCCACATATCCCTCTATTCCTCAGAACAGGATTGGATGCAATTTTAAATATTCCTTTACACATGAAGGGAATCATTTCTAATGTATCTAACACATTAATGTCAATAAAAAATATTCATTTAGACAAGATTTGTGCAGAATGGGCAAAGGATTTGGAAGCAGATAAACCAGAGGAAACTGGAAATACTGCATTACTTAGAGTGAATGGAACAACTTCCTGTACTCGCTCAGGTTTAATTTATTTCAAGCTCCTCCACGGGCTTTATCACAGCATGGTTAGGCCATCCAAGATATACACAAATGTAGTTGGCTCATGTGAGCGTTGTCACTCTGCTGAAGCAGACTTGGCTCATATGGTTTGGGCTTGCCCCAGACTGTTTTAAAAATGTACAACTATATACTAATGTCAAGGATATCATGCCTAGTTTTGAAAAGGCTGTTTGTGGTGTACAAGAGCAAGGTGTGGCCATGTCCAAAAACTGTCAAGATGCTTGTGCTTTTGCATGTCTTTTGGCTCGGAGAAGAATATTATTTGATTGGGAATCAAGGAAACTACCTTTAATTTCACTCTGTCTTAGTGATGTGATGCTGTTTTTGAAATTGGAGAAAATTAAATATTCTCTTAGAGCATCAACTAAAAAAATGTATTTAATATGGACTCCAGTGATTTCATACTTTGAAAAGGGCATAACTCTTCCCCCAAACTAAAATTAATAGAGTGACTTAAAGGCCTGTGGATGTTGGAGCAGATACCGTAATCATACACGATGGGCTAACAATGATGTGAATTATAGCCTTACTGTTAGTAATATTAGAATTCTGATATTGTAATGTTCCAATTTTTTTGTAAAATCAATGTGTGTGTGTGTGTGTGTTCTTTTCTTCTGTGCGGTGGGATGTGGAAAAGAGTGGGGGGGGGGGGGGGGTGTAAAATCAAGAGGAGCATTGTTAACTTTGTGTAATTGTTCAATTTTGTTCTTCCTTCAATATATATATATTTGAAGCCATTTGGACTCTGCATCGTAAACACACACACACACACACACATATACATATATATATACATATATACATATATATATATATATATATATATATATACAGTACAGACCAAAAGTTTGGAAACATTACTATTTTTAATGTTTTTGAAAGAAGTTTCTTCTGCTCATCAAGCCTGCATATATTATTACAATTTAAAATAATTGTTTTTAAATTTATTATACTTTAAATTATCATTTATTTCTGTGATGCAAAGCCTGAATTTTTAGGATCATTATCACATGATCCTTTAGAAATCATTCTAATATGATGATTCATTATCAAAGTTGGAAACAGTTCTGCTGCTTAATATTTTTTCAGAACATGTGATACTTTTTTAGGATACTTTGATGAATAAAAAGTAAAAAAAATTAAAATAAAAAAAAGAAGCTATGTTTTTAAAATATAAAATATAAATATTTTGTAATAACAATATAAACTACTGGTCAGTAATTTGGGGTCAATAATTTTTTTTTCTTTCTTTTTTTTAAAAAATAAAATCAATACTTTTATTCAGCAAGGATGTGTTTAATTGATAAAAAGTGATAGTAAAGAAAATATATTATTAGAATATATATTATTAGAATTTTTTTTTATTTTGAATAAAAGCAGTTCTTTTTAACCTTTTATTCATCAAATATATTAGACAGCAGAACTGTTTCCAACACTCATAATAAATCAGAATATTAGAATGATTTCTAAATGATCATGTGATAGACTGGATGTTACATGTGACACTGAAGGCTGGAGTAATGCTGCTGAAAATTCAGCTTTGCATCACAGGAATAAATTATTTTTTTAAAGTATATTCAAATAGAAAACTATTATTTTAAGTTGTAATAATATTTCACAATATTTCACAATGTTTCCAAACTTTTGGTCTGTACTGTATATATATATATGAGAAGTTTTAAGGCTTATTCTGAGGCGTTTATATAAACCTTTTTGACAGGTTGTGTCACAGAGCTGTAAAAACAGTTATACTCTCTAAGGGAATGAATCATGTTGTGCCGAACTCTTACTATAAAGCAAAAACAAACACTCTTCTTCAATCCATGTTAATGTGCACAATGTCTTCTCTCAGTTTGAAATGTCTCTCATAAATCAACACATGCTGTTGTGAATAATTAAGCAAAGCGTCTTCTCAAAGGATAAAAACACACAGTCTCATGAATAATTTAATAGACACCGACGCATCATCGACGTACTGTCGTCCTTTGCCACATCACAAATTGTGAACTCAACACGATGTAGATTTTAAACCCAGAAGATGAAAATAGCGCAATTTTTTTGTCCTGTTGGACAAACCCAGTTTTCTCCAACAGTTAAAATTATCGGATGCTAACATTGTCTTCCATGATATACAACAAAAAAACCTCTGCTAAAATCTCAGAAAAAAGTCGTCTACAGGATGTTATGTTTTCTAATACGCATGAATTGCGCGTTCAAACAGAGCTGCATGAGCTCTTAGCCAGGGTTCAGAGAGCAAAGCAAGGAAAAGAACGGATGAGGAATACAGAATAAGGTTGTGTTGTGTCTTATTGCGGGTAAACAGCCAAATGCATACAAAATTATTTCTAAACATTGTCGTTTATAGGCTAGGTGAATGTAAATGGTTAAAAAACAAAACTAGTGTAACAGTTCGATTCGTGCATGAGAGAGAAAAACCTAATTAAACCGACCGCTGTCTGTCATTAATGTTTATTTATATAATGAAGACCAACCAGTGTTATTTTAAAGTTGAATAGATTATTCTGTTTCTGTGGTATTTCTGTACCTGACTATTACTGTTAACCCTGAAAAACTTAAAGCACAGTTCATTTTAGTTGTATTTTCTTATTGTATTTTTTTTTGTGCCATTTCTTGTCAATTCAGTGTCTTTTTCAGTATGTTCCTCACAATATAAATATGCATCAACAACATTATAAACTGAAAACACACACATACACTGGGTGACGAAACCCAGAGGATGATTGTAGTTTAAAAATGTCTAAAAAATACCCTAACTCAAATGAGACAATAGTGTTCCAAACATGAAAGTCACTTAATATTAACTTGTTTATTGAACTATTGTATAAAATCAAAATCACATTTGCAAACTTCCTTATAATCATTAAAGTACTGTCACTCATCTTAGTTAATCGTGATCTCACACACTTCCATTAAAATCAATGAAGCTCTCTTCACTGTACAATAAATCTCTTGATGAGGGCATCTTACCTCATCTCACTTTAATGTGTGACTCCAAAATAAAACTAATCTAATCATCACTAATCATCTAAATCAATTAACAGATCATTATCCAAAGACAAAAATACACCATCATCTCAAAACTGCTCTAAAAGAATACATTTCAGAAAAAATTGATGTTAAGATGAAATGTCAAGAATAATTAAAGCTGCAAGCAGCGATGAAAGGGCCCTCGCACCCGGGCTCACCACCACCCGGTGGCCATAGGAGATCAGTGAACGTTGGACCATATGCTTTTAAAATGGTAAATATTTGTGCCACATTTCCTGCTGCCAACAGGTGGCGCTATTTTTATAACTGAATATCAGCACGTAAATGTCTTCAGGCCAGGACTTTTACCAAACATGCAAAGTTTCGGGCAGATCAGACATTGCATGTTTAAGTTAGTGTAAAAGAAGTAATTTCCTGTTGCCAGCAGGTGGCGCTAAGACTATAAATAAAT
The DNA here is from genome assembly GCF_018340385.1 of Cyprinus carpio. Classification (NCBI taxonomy): domain Eukaryota; kingdom Metazoa; phylum Chordata; class Actinopteri; order Cypriniformes; family Cyprinidae; genus Cyprinus; species Cyprinus carpio. The sequence goes on along the minus strand of NC_056617.1, from coordinate 511,343 downwards.
ATTGGCCTAAAGATGAGTTCGGGCCAGGACCCATATCAAACACATGAACTTTGGGCAGACTGGATATTGCATGTTTAAGTTAGTTTAAAACAAGTAATTTCCTGTCGCCACCAGGTGGCGCTATAATTATAATTAAATATTGGCCTTTAGATGTGTTCAGGCCAGGACTCTTGTCAAATCTGTGAAGTTTGGGGCAGATCGGACATTGCTGGCCTGAGTTACAGCAACTTCCTTTTTCACTGCATTAGTAGCATGCTTTAGCACTTAGCTAAGTGCTACTAGCATGTTTTAGTATGTTTTCTAGCATGTTGCCAGTATATTTAGCACTTCCTGACACTTTTTAATATGTTGCTAGGAGTCCATAACAGTGTTAAACATGACACTTCCTGTTGCCAGTAGGTGGCGCTATGACTATAACCGAATATGGGCATGTTGATGTGTTCAGGCCAGGACTCTTATAAAATGTGTGAAGTTTGGGGCAGATTGGGCATTGTATGCATGAGTTACAACAACTTCCAGTTTGATAGTATTAATAGCATGCTTTAGCACTTAGCTAAGTGCTACTAGCATGTTTTACTATGCTTCTAATATGTTGCCAGTATATTTAGCACTTCCTGACACTTTTTAATATGTTGCTAGGAGTCCATAACAGTGTTAAACATGTCACTTCCTGTTGCCAGCAGGTGGCGCTATGACTATAACTGAATTTGGGCCTGGTTGTTTGTTCAGGACAGAACACCTATCACACATGTGAAGTTTGGGGCAGATCGGACATTTCTTGCCTGAGTTACAGCAACTTCCTGTTTCACGGCGAAACATCAAATTTTGTCAGGCCGCCAGGGACACACCCCTTGACGAAAACTCAAAACCTTCGCAATTCAACATCACAAAAGTCTTATGATGACCCTCACCAAATTTGAAGACAATCCGATTAAAACTGTAGGAGGAGTTCGTCAAAGTACGAGGCATGGAAATGGCAAAAACTGCACAAAAATCGTACAGGAAATTCAAAATAACATACTTCCTGTTGGGTTTTGGATTTTGTACCAAGAGACTTTTTTGTAGGTAAGGGTGTGTTACACGTGTGTACCGATTTTCATGCATGTACGTGAAACCTAGCTCGAGGCGCACTCTGTTGAAATTTTACAGGTGGCGCTATCGAGCCATTTTGCCACACCCACTTCTGAAACCTATATAAGATGTAAATTTTCGCCAGTTCTGATGCGTGTGCAAAGTTTCGTGAGTTTTGGAGCATGTTTAGGCCCTCAAAAATGTGATTCATTTTGGAGAAGAAGAAGAAGAAGAAGCGGATGAATAATAATTAACGGAGCAATTCCAAGAGCATAACCATTCATTATATGTGAAGAAGTCTTGTGAAATCTGTGGTTAAACATTTTACCTGTGGTTTTAAACATTTTCTTCTAGTCATTTGCTGCTGGGGATATCCGAGCAAACTCCTGTTAACCTTGTGGTGATAATGATGTGTTATACACTTCCTAAGTTGCACTAGTCTGGTCAGGGAGTAGGAGTAATTTTTCGTCACTATATATTCACATACAAATTATGCATTGGAGGAAGTTTCTGAAATAAACAATAAAACAGAAATAAACTGAATGTTTACATACTGTTCCAGTACAAGTCACACATATAACAAGTCAAACATATAAACAACTTAATGTACATTATACAACGTCCTCATTGTGACAATAAGTATAACAAAATTATAAAATACTTAACCCAAAAACACAGAAACATAAAAATATAATCATCACACAACAAATATTAAAGTTTGATTTCAACCATTAATTAATAATCTTACTCAGTCAGTAATAAAGATATCAATGTCATATTTTCACAAAATGTTCTTTACATTATGAAGGGTGACTTTATTTAGAAAACAGTAAATCATCCATAAACTAACCTCAGCCTTTTAAACAAATTAATGAAAAGTTTATACAGAATCATAAATATATAAGTGAAATATTTGCAATATTAGCAAGATAAGCAGTGATGCTAGCAACACTTCCACAGACTGTGGGAAATGTATATTTACTCCGATACAATTCCCTGAAGCAAACACATTACTTAATAAAAAAAAAACAGAATAAATAACACAGAACGCAGGAAAGCAAAATAGTGGTGATGAATCATTTGTTCTTCAACTACAATCACAACAACAACAACACCCATTCAAACAAAAACCAACACAACTCAAAACTACACACTATTAACTTTTAACTCAAGTGGAGGGTAGATAAAGGTGGTCTGAGGCCCCTAGGCTGCTCTTTGTGGTCTCAAGGGCTACTTGTTTGATATACTTCAATATATATATATATATATATATATATACACACACATACATACATTTAATATCTTGATATCTTGACATTTATTAACATTAATGATTTCTCACACGCATTTTACATTTTTTAATTTAGTTTTTATATAGTTCTAGTTTTAGTGATTATAGTTTAGAGTTAATGGAACACTAGCATATTAAAGATGTAATCTTGTTATACATGCCAATAGTTTACAAATACAATAGTTTTATCATGTTTTAAATTATTTTGAAAATCAGTATTCAAAGTTTTATGTTAAAAACAAAACATTAGGCCTATTTATGCATCTGTAACTGCAGTTTAAATACATGCATGTCTCCTCTGAGAGACATAAACTGTGTAAATACATCTAAATACTATTTCAGATGCAGATTCCAGAAATGTTTTCTTATGTTGGAATAAAAGACACTAAATACAGATGAAGTGCTTATTCTTACACAAAAATACAAAATGGAAGAAAGAGTTAAAACTGAACACAATCTTGCTCAACCTGTGTATGAACATGTTTTATATACAGTATTATATACAAGTTGTCCTAAAAGCAAAAAGCGTTCTTGTCTTAGGACAGCTTTGATGAACTTTTCTGATCCACTTTTTTTTGCTTCTTTTCCATTTTGCATTCACTTTCAGTAGCCTACGTTTAAGATTAAAAATATATACTTTTCGTACTTAAGTACAATAAATATCACATACTTTAAGACTTTTACTCAAGCAATATTCTAAACGGTGACTCTAAGATTCTACAAAGTAATTTTATGGTAAGATATCTGCACTTTTACTTGAGTATGACTTTCAGGTACTTTATACACCACTGACTAATAATCATAAAGATCGACATTATTACAGGTAATAGTTTCAGCAGTATTCATTACCATCCAGTAATACAAACATAAAGTCAAGAATTAAACTTACTTTGTCAGTAACTGTGTGCTGCGAATACCGTTAGTGTTCAGCTCACCACAGAAGCGTGTTTCAGACTGCGCTGCAGACCTGAGAATACTGTTAGTAGTTGCATATCTCCGCCTTCTTGGATTTCCGGTGCAGCGAGTGTGTGCACCTGTTTTTATATAGTCTGTGGTGTGCGTAGTTAGCTACTTCCTGTTGTGTTACTGCGGTCAGGCCAGCCTCAGCCTCCACTTTAAAAAACACAGTCATTCTAGCCGCCACGTTGTTTTGTGGTGCGCGCAGATGTAGCACACTTGAAGGAATGAACAAGCGTGTGTTTTGGTTGGGTTCTTTTATTCAGCCAGCGTCATTCGCAACAGCTCCGTACCACACAGTACAACATGACTCAATACTGATAGTCTCGTTCAAAACCTCGCGTGAACTAACTTTTCTTTTCTAGGTTTTCCTCCGGGGGGTTTCTCTCTGGCTTACTGTCACCAACTGGACACCCATCACATAGCTGTATACTACAAATTGACATGCATGTACTGAATAATTAAATAACCATTATTAATAAAATAACTGAAAATTACAAAAACTATTACACGGGGGGGGGGGGGGGTAGCTGTTAACTCACAATTATCTTATAACAATTATACTATTCTATCAATGTATATTCTAGATTTCCCCACATTCTCACCTCCCCCTACAAAACAGAATGTAGTCCCCGACATTCTCAGAATAAATTAATGGTTATCTACCTGTAGATCATTTCTTTGGTAGGAGTCAGTGATACAACAGTTTTAGTACTCGTGCTATACTGTCACACCTAGACACACAACATGTATCTCCTTTTCCATGCAGTGTGTTTGTAGCAGACATCATTGTGCACCATGATCTTCTACCCCCATCGCTGTTTATCAACAGGAATCTGTACTTTCACTGAAGGAATCTAACCTTGCACACATTGAAAACAATTTACTAAATGTTTTCTTCTGGAATGTGATGGTAACTATTTTCTCTCTCAAACAAAAATATGAACTCAATCTTAATCTGATCTTAATTTAAACATTTTAACTAGAACTAATTACTGTGATTTAATTACACGCAGTTTACCCATCTCCAATACTAGGCTGACCTAGAGTATGGTAAGTAAACAATTTTTTTGTTTTTGTTTTCTGTTTCAAAGGATATACTCTTTTGCAGGCAGGTTGTGAAGGGAGTCTCCCCGTCACTCTCTTCAGGATCATCAGTTTCTCCAGCCTCCTCTCTGGATGACGACACATCGTCTTCTCCCCTTCCTGCTCCTTGTTCATGTTCAACCTCTGATTCTGCATCGTTCAGCATCACTGTGCCTTCTGAATGAGGTTCTGGAGGTTTCTCCGACGCTCTGATTCTCCTTTTTGACTGGCACTCCTACCAGGCATTTCCAATCATCCTCACCATCTGAACTATCCCAGAATGTTTGATTTTTCTGTGTCAATGTTTTTTCAGTCTTGGCTTTTTTTCTAGTTTCTTTTTCAGGTCTCCCATGTAAACATTCTCTCTATGCAGGTAAGTAGTCACACACGGTAACAAGAGGTTCCTGTGTAGTGTTCTTGTTTTCCCCCTTTGCCTTGTTCAGGTCGAACTTTCATATACCGGACTATCCTGGTTACTTCCTCTTGGTGACGACATAAACTTGTTCCTCCCAAAATGACTCTCGAAGCTTCCCAGGTCCACCTTTTTTCCTTGAAGTTCCGACAAGTACTCTGTTCCCAGGGAATCAGTTCAGCTCCATGTATTTTCTTATCGTACAAAGCTTTACCTCTTTCGTTCTCTTTGTGTGACACTCTTGAAGCTAACTTGTAAGCTGTCTGTCATTCTCTTTCTCCAGTCCTCAGCATAGTCATGGTACGATGGAGCTTTAGTTCTCTGCTGGTACACCGAACATGATATCATGGGGCAGTCTGGGGAGTACGGGCCGAACAGGAGATAATAGGGAGCAAACCCTGTAGCCTCACTTTTCGTACAGTTGTATGCATTCACAACTTTTTGCAAGTGACGTCTTCCAGTCAGCTTTGGCGTTTTCTGGTAAGGTCCTCAGCATTGCTAGCAAAGTTCGATTAAACCGCTCAACTTGACCGTTGCCCTGCGGGTGATACGGTGTCGTGTGGGAGCCTTGCACGCCACTGTACTTTGCAGCTTTGAGAACCAGCTTGTTATCAAACTCCCTACCTTGGTCGTGATGCAGTTTTGTCGGGAACCCAAACTTCAAAACAAAGTCCCCGAACACCTTCTCAGCAGCGCTGTCTTGGCGCTCTTGTTTCTGCATGCATACGCCTGTGCGAATCGCGTGAAGTGGTCCATCACAACTAAAATGTATTTCATAACCTCCCTTACTCTGCTCTAGGTGCAGAAAATCAATAGAGACCAGCAGGCTCAAATGGATAAGTGGTGGTTATGTTTACCAGAGGAGCTCGGGTCAGTTTGTTTGGGACGCTTGCTTCTCAAGCAACTACAAACACGTGTGGGACACAAAAATGTTCCACTTCCTTTTGCATGTGGGGCCAATTAAAACCGATCTCTAATTAAGTTCAGCACCCTTTCTGCTCCCAGTAGGTGGCCCATGTCTTGATGTAACTCCTTATAACGAGCTCATGGTATGTCCTAGGCAATACCAACTGATCACGCAGTTGCCTGTTTTTCCGAAACAAGAGACCATGTTCATCCAGGTATAATTTTGCTCTTTCCCTCATCAGTCCCCGAAGCTCTATAACCCTGACTTCTGTTCACAGGCCGGGGTTTCATTTTTAGATACGTAACAGCTTCTCTGATTTCAGGGGTCTTCTTCTTGGGCTTTTTCTCAGTAACCTCCTTGGGGATCTCTGCAACTGAAGTGAATAGCTCCTCCTCCTGTTCTCCCGACAACGCAGTTTCAATTGTAAGTGGACACAACCACGGCCCTCTCTCCCTGACTCTGTACTACCGCCGACTGAGATAAGCTGACCATGACTTCTGGGTGCACTTCTTTCTGAACAGGTTTTCATGTACTGTTTCCATATCCAGCGGCATACGCGACAAGCCATCCCGCGTCCCCATTTGACTTTCCTGGGCGGTATTTGATGGTAAATCGAAAGTCAGCAAGTTCCGCTAACCCATCTGTACGTTGTGGCATTTAACTTGGCTGTTGACATCACATATGTGAGAGGGTTATTGTCCGTGTACACAATGAATGATGGTGCATGATAGACATAGTCCCTGACAACCGCTCACACATATAGCCCACTTCATGGCCAAGAACTCCAACTTTCCTGAGTGAAGATGGTAGTTTTTCTCAGGGGGGTTAGGGTTCTTGATCCATACGCTATTACCACTAACTTGCCTCTTTGCCTTTGATAAAGCACCGCACCAAGGCCTTCCGGTGGTAAGCGTCGCAATGGAGTACAAAAGGGTCATCCAGATCTGGATATCCCAGCACTGGTGGGTTAGATAAATAATCGATTAACTCACACAGGGCCTTTTGATGTTCATCTGTCCACGTGGACTGGACTGGATGTGATGACACAAGCTGTCCTTGGCCATGTTTCCCTTTTCCTTTGTCCGCTTCATCTGTACTTTTCCCTATTGGTGTCTTTTTTTCAGCGAGCAGCAGATAGAGAGGTGCGGCCTAGCGGGAAAAGTTTTCAATGTATGATCGGTAGTAGGAGAGAAAATCCTAACAACTTTTCTCACCTCACCTACTGTCTTAGGGGTTCCTTTCTTTCAGTGCTTGGACAGGAGCAACGTCAGCCGGGTCCATCGTGTACCCATCTTTTGTCACCAGCCTCCCTAGGAATCGTACCTGATTTCGGAACACTTCACATTTTCGAGGGGTTAGTTTGACACCATGATTTTGATAACACTGCAGCACTTTTCTAATGTCCTGAAGATGATCATCAAATGTTTTAGAATGAACTAAATTATCATCCAAATATGGTTGACATACCTCATCACGCAATTCTCTCAGGCACTCCTCCATGCTCCTTTGGAATTCAGCAGGTGCATTTGACAATCCGAAAGGGACCCTCACCCATTCATATAGTCCCCACGGTGTAATGAAGGCAGTGAGAGGTTGGCTGGATTCTTCTACAAAACCCTGGTGATAGGCTTTGCCTTGATCAAGGACTGAAAACCAGGTGTTGTCTGCCAAGCTGTCGAGCATGTCCTGTATGCGGGGAATAGGGTGTCTATCTGGAATGGATTTCTTGTTTAAACTCCCGATAGTCACAGCAGAGGCGGAGAGTTCCATCTTTTTTACGCACACAGACTACTGGTGAAGAATATGGTGACTTAGATTTAGTAATCCACCCCTTATTTTAACAGATCCTCCAGGTATTCTTTCACCTCTCTGCGAAGGTGGCTTCGGGACTGACATGTATGTGTGCTTCACGAATGTGGTATCATGGAGGCGGATTTTTAGCTGGAGAGATGGAAATACATCCTACATCGCTGTCATCACGAGCAAAAGCACCACCACTCTCCTCCCTTAAAAAGCTGCTTCACCTTCTGCTGCTGTTCAGGTTTTAGGTGATCAATGCATACAGGAGGGTCCCATAGGTTTTTCTTTTTTGAACCGTTAACGTTGTATTTGCGTTTTTCTGTAGATTGTCTGACTTGTTCACCATCTTTTTGGAACAGGCTTTGGCTAGTGTGAGCAACAGTCGCACATGCAACCTCTTTCTGAGCGGTCACTGGTCTCACCTCGGCAGGGTAGATGTCTTTTACTCGCTGTATATGGCCCAGAACTGCCCGTGGAGGCAAGTCATGTCATGAGTAGTACCATTGATCACAGAAATACAGATGCGTGGAACAGGTCCCTCTCTTAAGGCAAACAATGTTTTCCTCCACCCTCAATCCATCTGGCCACTTCACGCACTCATCCGGTACACAAAGAGCATCTTGATCAGATAGCAAAGGGGCCCGTTTTGATGCAAACATTTGACAGCTCTAGCCTGTTGGGCAGGGATTTTTGTTACTGACTTTTTCCTACCTTCACTACTCCATCACTGAACACTTCGTCTTGGCTTCTCACTAAGTCCAGCAAAAAACCTCTGCTTTCTTGCAGTCACAGGACAGTGCAGTCACTCATTGCTTTGGTCTTTACATTGGTAGGTCGCTCTACACCACTGTTCAACAGGTACTCAATGAAATTGTAACCAAATGATGGGCTCCTCTGCCACTTCATCGTCACCACATACCAATACCGGTACCTCCAGTTCCAACGGTGTGTTTTTTTGTCTGTTCCCAGCTTGAATGTCACTTCGACCCAGCTTTCAAACGGGATCACTGTTTGATTCACTGCTCGACCGGTGAGGGTTCCAGGGCCTAGGATCTCTTCAAGGCCACGCAGTGTTGTGTGTGGGAGATGTTCTTTTTTTCGCCACTTTTCATTCATGAGACAGACTTGTGAGCCAGTATCCCATAGCGCTTTTGTTGCTACACCCATCAAAGAAAACAGTTCACCATACATTTTTCTCCGATCAAATTCAATAACTGTGCATTATGTTTTGGTGGACAGCTGATTAGTAGTTATGGATCTGATATGCTGCAGAGGACACTCCTTTCGCTTTACTGCTTCCTGAGTTCCCAGCTGCTTAATGCCATCACACAAGGTGTCATATTGATGTTCTGGCCCACAGTGAGGGTGTGGTGTGAGTTGTTACTGCCATACTGCTAGCTGAGTGTCCTCTTTCGGTTCTTCCTGTAGGTGGTCCCCTGCACCCTCTGGAAAGATGTCCACTTTGCCCACATTTAAAGCAATGATCACACTGGTCACCTCTGCCATTATCTTGACATCCACGGCATCCTCGCTTCCTTTCTCTGGGCTGCGTGGAACGGTAAGTACTCATCACTTTCCTCATTTCTCCGATCTCTCCTCTTTCAGCTGTTTAACGACCTCATAAAGCTCAGAGTCTTTCTTGTCCATGACTTGTGGAGTTTTCAAAGCTTTTAATTGTGTGCATGTGGACTGTTCTTTACCTCCCACAGCATGACCCGTTCTCTCTTGACTTTGACGTAGTTCTACTGGAACCTCACTGACTTTAGTTTCTTTGATGTTGGCATTTTTCTTGAACTTTTGCTGTCGTTCACACTCAAGACTTGCAGCTTCGTTCATAGCTGTGATGAGAACCTCATCTGTGATGTAGGATCATCAATACAATTCTTCACCATATACTTAATGTGATCATTCGATAACCCTGTTCCTAGTGCGCGCAGAAATCTTCTCTGTATGAGATCAGGGCTGTATGGTTCTTCTCCATCTGGTTCTCGAGCAGCAGCTAAAAGTGTCTTTCCTTCAACTCAATGGCACGGAATAGGAAGTTTTGTGGTGAATCACGGCTCTCTTGAGTGATATTTATCAGCCGATGATACAGGTCTGTGGAGCTTTCTTCCTTATAATGGCCTTTAAGAATCGTGCGCAGCTGAGAAAGGGGTAAAATCAGTCTTGATCTCCAGCATATCACGCAGGCTCATACCTGGACTCACCGCCCTTATCACAGCATCAATAATTTCAGACTCTCTGTGTCCCTTGTTCTCTCCAGCATCAATTTGGTGCATCAAGTTGTTGTATGAAAGCTTATCTTTCTGACCACGTTCTCCAATTTGGACATTAATCTTAAAATCACGCCGGATAGTGACTTCAGGAAACTGCATGATGATGATCAGAAAACACAGGGGGACTTGACACATCAGGAACTTTCAAACTCAGACGTTGGATTTCGTTTTTTAACACATTTGTTGACAACTCAAACTGATGCTGCAATTCTGTGTACTGTCTCTTTAAATGCGCGAGCTCCGCCGTATTTCTGTCTGCGTCACTACTGCAATCTTGTAACCGCGCGGTCGCTGCTTTGCGTCATCTTGCTAGAAAACTCTAACAAATCTAACACATGTTGACGGGCTACATCGTCATCTTTCCGTCTCTATAACATTCTCTACTGATTCATTTATTAATCTGATCAGCGAGTGCTTTTGGTTTGTCCCTCCTCCACTGACAGTTTCACATACACACACACCTGGTGCAGCTGATTGAGCCGCAGCCGGATCAACACAACCCTCATATAAAACTACATCAAACTCAGTGTCCATGCTCAGCGTCTTCGTAGACAACTACCTCAAAACGGCACCGCCGATCCCCAATCCTCGTCGCCAGTATTTTGTAGCACACTTGAAGGAATGAACAAGCGTTGTGTTTTGGTTGGGTTCTTTTTATTCAGCCAGCGTCATTCGCAACAGCTCCGTACCACACAGTACAACATGACTCAATACTGATAGTCTCGTTTCAAACAACCTCGCTCGTGGAACTAACTTTTCTTTTCTAGGGTTTGTCTCCGGGGGGTTTTCTCTCTGGCTTACTGTCACCAACTGGACACCCATCACATAGCTGTATACTACAAATTGACATGCATGTACTGAATAATTAAATAACCATTATTAATAAAATAACTGAAATTACAAAAACTATTACATAGGGGGGGGGGGTCTAGCTTTTAACTCACAATTATCTTATAACAATTATACTATTCTATCAATGTATATTCTAGATTTCCCCACACAGATACTAGGTAATGGGGTGTAAAAGTCAGATCAAGGGAAAAGCGATCTCTGGCATTCCTTTATTGAGCCAGTTTCTCTGTCAATGAATGAATGAATGAATACATACATACATAAATAAATTCAAAATAATATAAATATTTGAAAAACCGGTCCTGATAAAAATGAAATTGACTTCAAATGTTAAGTAATACTAAATGATAGAATTTTTTGTCCCTCAGCAGGTTTAAGGAACGATCTGATGTTGCATTGCAAAATAAAAGCCCTCCAAAACTCATATATGACAAGTTTTTGTCTTTGAATTTGAATGGTCTAAGGGAACTCCCTGTTTCCACAGACTAATCTCAATTCAGATTAATTATGCAGGACCCCAAGTCAGTTTTAATGATGTTCTGATGTTGCATTACAAAATATAATAATATCACTTAAAATGCAAATAACTTCTACACCGCTATTATTACTATACTATAAATGTTAACTGAGTGCATTTGAGATTTACGTCTGTTTGGGTCTGTGAATGAAAAACTGTTCAGAAAATAAAAGTTGAACAAGAACATGGTGTGAACACACACCTACACAATATCTTTTTCCCTTCCCAATGATGTAAATGTACAAATGACTTATTTCTCGAAATGTTTGTATTACATGAATTCTTTTATATATGAAATATTTAACTTGTGAGACATGGGCTGCGACTGATCTTAATAAATATCCATTTCTCAATTGTGCACATACATCAGTTTGTTCCATCATCATTTTCACAACATATTTTATTATTTTACTCAGTTGACTTCGCATCAAACATATTTTTTAAATAAAAAAAAGGCTGTAAAAGGATACAGCTAGCCTAACACATGACAAACTTCAAAAGATTTGTTTTATCTGATAATTAATGCCAGAAAGAAATCGTAAAAAATATATACATGTCGCTGCTATTATTACAATTATTTATGCAACAGCTCTTTCACAAAACCGATATTAGGATGTACCAGTATGAACCAAAACAGAAGCGACACAATAAAAGGTTTGTTAAATAACGCACTAAAGTTATTATTTGTTCAGCAATCGTGCAGAGTCGATGTCAATTAATTTTAACATGTTTACCTAGATAGGTCTATAAATGTACTTATTGAAGGTCAGGTAGATGTAAGTAGTAACATTTGCATTTGTAACATTATGCTATTTGTTTTCTTTGATTAGAGAGCTCTAGACTTTTGTGCTGGCTATTTGTGATTATCTCTTGTCAGATTGGAAATGCCTGCATGAAATCAGCCGAGGTTTGAGCACATGTATAAATCTTATTTTCACATTATTGTATATCAGCTGTAGTTTATTTTAGAGACTTTTTAGAGAGTTTCTTACGGTGGGTGATTTTACCCCAATATCATAAAGCAAAGATAATGTAAATGTGAACTGGATTGTTATAACACTTTTATAGGCACCCCTATAGGAAACAGAAGCCCCTCTGAAGAGAGATCTTCTTCTAGCCTCCTCTGTATAGTAATCAGAGATGAGCAGCACAGAGACATTCTATTTTCTTCATTAAAAGGTTCATTAAAAGGTCTCATTTTCTTCATTAAAGGTTTTGCTTTAAAGTTGTACCTTATTGCTGGTCATTGAGTTCTAATGATAAGATCTGAATACTAATCCTGTAACATTTCAGTTTCTGTCAGCCTCACACACATCCGATTCAGAGACAGACATGAAACGGAGAGGTAGGTGTAATAGTTTCTGAACATCTCAGTTTGTTTCATTTTTGACAATAACAGACCAAACTGAGGAAGCACAGCACAGATGAAAAATACAGTTAATCATCAGCATAGACATAATCAATCAATCATGCCTTGTCAGTGGTTTTATAATCACCACAGCAAAAATCCCCACATGGCAATACTCACATTTCTATTCTTGATAACCTACATTCAAACAATTTCAATAAAATTAAAACATTTTAATTATGAATTTGCCTGTTTATTGTCAGTAACTAGAGTTATTGTATTGGGCAAATTACATGTTTTCTTTCTTTTGAAAGTGGTTTTATATTATTTCCAATCACTCCTGCGAGTCAGTCTCTGTGCTGATATACACTGAAGATCAGGAGCAGATGGATGCAGTGACCCTGCTGTTTCTCTTCTGTCTGTCAGTGGTGCATCACACAGAGTGCTCTCCAGAGTGTTTCACATGTGCCTCGTTCCACTGTCCTTAGTGTCTAAAATATTATCTGTCCTATATCCAACACACCGTACAAATGTCTAAAATATTATCTGGCTAATCTTTATCATTTTTTTTTAATCTGACCATTAGAGTTAATGCTAGATGTATAAATATTACATTTTTTGAGTAAAAACAAAAAACAAAATATTTTATTTATTTATATTTACATATCACACAGTTTTGTTTCTGAAACTTTACATTTTCACCCCACTATCACATTTTTACAGCACAGCACAATACACATGTATGTTATACTCGAGATCTGCAAGCCATTACTCCATGAACAACCTTCATATCATCTGTGCAATTTCAAACAAGTCAAAGTGTCTGAGTCATATTTCCAGGGGTGTGGGGTGTTTGTGTGGTTTTTTTTTATTTCCACTTTCTCTTTCTGACAGGAGATCATAATCACGTGATTGAGTGACAGACAGTCAAGTGTCGCTCTCTACTGGAGATCAGCAGTATTACAGCTCAGAACATCAGCTTACAGTGAACAGTGTCCTTAGATTCATTATTAGCACTAATTATTATAACCCTCAGATTCTGACTTCTGTCTCATCAGTTTTAATATTTAATAATTACACACAGATAAAATGTGTGCCATCTCAGTTCATTTTGCTTGAGGTAATTTGTACTTGTGTTTTTCTGAATGAGAAACCTGTGCAAATGAGGGCTTTTATGTGTACGAGCTTTGCAGAAAATATTGAGCAAATTGGAATGTGTGTGAAAACAGGTGAAATGTGTTAAAAGTCTTTGAATGGTTTGGAAAATTAGGTGAAATAGTGTGTTGACAATCAGTAATGACCTCATGAGTGATTTGACAAAATACACAGAGGAAAAAAAAACTAAAATAAAGATGAATAAATGAACACCGAAAACACAATTAAATGAGACAAAATTAGAATATTCTGCACAGATGATAAAAACTACAAGATTAAGTACAAGGTGATGTTTTAAGTGTCCATGATTCAAAAACACAGGTCAGCCAGAAACACACACCTTGCATAAAACAAAACAACAATACACTACACATACCCAGTCACACACACAAAAAAAAAACAATAACACTATCCCATGACTTTACATCACTCTTTCCTTGTAGCACTGTGAAGGGCTCACATGTCGATTTGTGCTATTTTGTCCTTCATGAACAATCATTTTTATATAAATTAAAAGGCTGCTCTGACACTCATCATTTACCAGGCGTGTTAACAGTTAATCCTGTGAATTCACAAAAACTGTGAACTCTACTCCAATTCATTGTTAACAGTTAATCCTGTGAATTCACAAAAACTGTGAACTCTACTCCAACTCATGTGCCCTTGACCTTTTTCACTCAAGCTCTGAGATGTTATTTCCCGTGTTTATCAGCCCTTAAGGAGTTTAACTATAAATAGTGCACTCAGGTACTGTAACTAGCATCTCTCTTTCTGGCTCTCAGGTAAGAAACATGTTTCTAAACATTCAATTCAGCCTTAATAGGCAAATATTTTCATATGCATGACTGGATTATTTGTTTTTTATTGTTTGGTCTCTATAATCCAAACACATGAAGACAGAACAGTGAAAAAATGAATCTCGTGAAGCTTATGAGACAGATGAGCTGGAATGAGATAAGAGTGAGTGAATCAGTTTCACATGCTTCACCAGCTTTATTAGGAATATTTATTCACATTTTAATTGCAGATCTGCTGCTAGTTCAGGACTTGATTTCTCCTTAATCTGATTTTTATCATACATTGACTTTAATGACTTTAAACGGTGTTCCTGTCTGATTTATTAGAAACAACTGGAGTGTAGAATAGAAACAAAACACATGCAGAAAAAACTAATGGAGCATCACAAACCACAGACCAGCAAAAACCAACAGCACAGAGAGAGAAACAAGAGCACAGAAATTTGTTCATTATGAAACATTTATCCTTCATCTCATTCGTCTCATATTTTATACATCATAATTATTCATAATTACACATAAAAATGTTCACAGATCAGTGTGATTGTGTGTAAAGGACAGGATGTGTTATGTGTATAACAAAAAAACATCAGACATAACAGGATGTGTTATGTGTAGACCGAAAACATAACATGAGGATAATCTGCTGTTTGTGATTTCTAGTTTCACACGAGGACCTGAACATTATCCTTCATCATCACACCAGATCTTGGACTCTCTCACAGACTCATATGAACACTAACAAACCTACAAACAGATCTGGTCTCAATGCTGCACTTTTTATATTTTAATATAGTTCATAGATTCTATATATTTTTGTATAACTCTGTACAATTTCCTCTCTGTTCTAGATGCAGGCAGAAAACCTAAATTTTGTACATAGACAAAGACAAAGCTTGTGAAAAAGAAATCTGCTGTTATATTTGAAGTAGCTTTGTATATTTAAGACGGTTTACAGATTTAGTTACGCCAAACTTAAATATTTAAAAAAATAATTAAAATGTGCTATATTTTTATATTTGTAAATCTGATAGGATTATCGAGCAAGTGATATTCACTTCATATTTTAAGACGGCATTCAATTTTATAGTGTTTGGGTAGTGCTGGTGTGTGCGTTCACATACTTGTGCAATATTTTTCTGGCTTTTGTCACATTTATACTGTAGTGTATACTGTAAATCAGATGATTGAGTGCCTTGAAAGTGACTGTACAGTCTGAAGGAAAAAAATGTGTAAAAGCTGTCTCTGCAGCATTACCCTTTCAAACGGTAATAATATATACACTTCAGATTCTAATCTGTCCTTTTAAAATCCTAATATGTATGTTTAAGATACTAAACTACTACTGAGAGTGTAACTGTAAAAAATGTTCAATGCTGAAATAATATGCATTCTATCTGAAATAATATCTGCCTGTTGTTCATCAGGATCATAACGGATTCATTTCATGATTTCTGACCAGTATTTAGAACGAAATGGAAATCCCGTAAAATTTGAACATTATTTACACATGTATTTATGTTTATATTTTAACATGACTTTTCTGTGAAATGTATGATTTCCTGAAACTGTTTGAAAACTCCTGGTGATTCTTGTGTTAACACACAGATGCTGAGAATTCATGTTGGTCGACAAAAAAAATAAATAAATAAAGACAAAGCTTAAAAACTGACCATGAAAACAGCATTTTCCAGTCAAGATGGTAAACAGATGATCTTTTTACCAAGTTTAACGGGATGTTTGGAGTGTTTGGAAATCTGTTATTTAATTCATCATCACGTCACTTCTCACAAACAACAGGGACCCAGAGTTGCACTTGCCTCAGGTTTCAAAGGTAAAAAATGTTGTCAACAAAAGCTTTTTGCCAAATGCATGACAGAAATGTTTGCACTGAGCTATGTTCTTAGGGTTTTCTGCAAGTCCTTAATAACACTTAAGTTAAATCATTTTAAATTTAAGGCCATGTAACCTCTTAAACATTACAAAGTCTTAATTATTAGAGGTCTTAAATTTAGGGACAGAAAGACAAGAATTGCAATGTAGATTAATATGTAGATTAAACTTCAAAAGGCTATGATTTCACTGAATAAACTTGAGCGCTGCACGTGCTGCGCTGCTTTGTTCTTATGTTTCTGCGGTTACAGGGGAAACTGATACTGCCGGAAGTTGTTCAAATCTCTGACAAGTTTCAACCACAACTTCCGTCATCTGATCAAGAACCCTTCAGGGTCTGCTGACAGAGAACGAATGTGCTTTTTCAATAAACCTGTCTGCTATTTTAGTTACATATTTTTAAATGTGAACCAGTGGATTGACAAAAAACTAATGCATTATAAAAAATCTAAACAATTAAGATACTAAAATATTTTTATGTAATTTAATATAATAATTGATTAATAATAGCCTAATTGTTTATATTAATATAATAATTGATATTTTTTACTCTTCCCTTCTCTTAAAAATTGTTTAAAGGCTGAAATGTGAAGTGCAGGTGTTAAAAGGTCTTTAAAGCTCTTAAATTTGATTTTAAAAAATCTTGCAGTTACAGGTTTAGTTTTATGGTAACCATTTGGAATAACTATTTATTTATTTTTAATAAACTGTCCCCCTAATGCTTATGTTGTATTTGAGAATGTTGTTATAATGGCCCATTTGGTATAAAGGAGTGAAAAATGCTGGCCCTGTTGTTACTGTCACTATCAAAGTTGCCCATCCCTGTTGCATATATATGATGATGTGATGTAGCCTACATGAGCACTAAAGATTAAGATGGTTCTAGGACAATAAAGAGAAACTGCCCTATTATCATTACTTCACATTGTCTGATTTATTAAAATCCCATCTAGTCCAGCAAACATTCATTCATAAATTGAGACAGCAGCGATTCTACAATGGGTTACATTCGAGAGATAGGCCTATTGAGTTAGAAAACCAGTAAATGAAATCACCTATAAGGTGATAAGTCTGATTAACATGATTAACACACACACACACACACAGAGAGAGAGAGAGAGATGTGAATACTCAAATTGAAGAATTCTGTTTTCATGTTTCTAGATTCTAGGTTTATTCTTATCATTGTCATATACATTTTGCATTCTGCTCTTTTTCTATAGATTCAAGTATTTTAGTTCATATGATAATACATTTATTTCAATCTTCTACTGAAAAATAAATAAAAAGCATCACATAATTTGTAATGGTTTTACTGGTTATAATGAAATTGTATTGGTTTTACTGGAAACTGTAATGGTGTCTGGTCTCTACTGGTAATTGATCTCCTTCTGTTGGTGGCTTTTGCTAAAACCATTAAATCCTAATGTAATATGTCCCAAAATACACACTACATGATACCATTATTTAATGGTTTTAATGGTTGAAAGTTGATGGTTTGTAATGTTTGTAGTGGTATTTGTAGTGGAAATCATTAGAATTTCTGTGATGGTTTCTATTGTTTTTGTCAGCGGGGTCACCATGGGTTCTGTGATATTATTTGCCATAAATGTGACAGAATTGTTATAATATTGCGAGATAGTAGCGACTTTGGGAGAAAATCCAGGGCTGTTTTTCACTCCAAGTCCTTCCCTGCACACATCCATGACTTTACATCTACACATCAACGTTTAGAAGAGTGTTAAATGAAATCAGTAAATGTAACATTATTATACCGTGTCCTTAGATTAATGATAAAGAGATGATTCATTCAAGCACAGCAGGCTCATTATGCTCTCTCTTTTATCTATAGTGATTTTAATTTTATTTATAAAAACAACTATATTACTGTCAAGAGAATCAAAGAGAAATCCATAATCTCGCATCCTGACACATTCCAGTAAAGAGAATTGACTATTTTATGTGTTATAATTCTCTTAATTAGCTTTCTACAATTCTGACACTGAATTAAAGGTGAAGTTGTGTGGCTGATGTAACCCAGTGCCATTCAAATACATACACAAAAAATATTAGTGTTAAACAGTGCTACAAATAAAATACTGTATTCGTATAGTTAGAGTAGATTTAGTCTATGAGTTCTACTCAAGGCTACAGAATATCAGTAATTAGAGCATTATAAATATTAAAGATGTGTTATATTTACTATTTTAATACACAGAAGATTAGCAGTTGTTTCCATCTTTGACCACTAGATGGCAAAATAGATTTTAAAAAGGAAAGGCATTTAGTTTCTCTCAAGTTAATAGTTTTTCTCAGTCGCTTTGGTAGATATCTCAGATCATTCTCACCGTTTGCACAAGAGTAAGTGCTTTTACAGAAACCATCTGTGACCAACAACAGCCTGCAACAGCCTGCAACTTGCTCAAAGTTAGTTTTGAAAAGTATTTATGTGGTATCTGATGTTGTGTACAAAATATCACAATAATGAACATGCATGATATTATCATGGACACTCAAAATACAGTTAATAATTATTTATTATTCAGATTTTTAGAACGCATTTTAAGAATACTTTTTCACACACACACACAAAAACAACAACCAAAACCAAAAACTTCCAAACAAACACACAAAAAAACACAGCACACACACACACACACACACACACACACACATCTGCAGACATCTGATTGGTTAGACACACACACACACACAAACCAAAACCAAAGACTGCCCATCCATTTCTGCAGACATCTGATTGGTTCACTCAACACTGCACCAATATAAGGACATCCCAGGATTTTTACTACACGTATATACACAAGTTAAGAGCGTCATTCCTAGCATTTTACTGTACTTATATATAGAAGAGGGAGCCTGCTTGCCATCAGGACACCCATCAGTGTTTACTTACATTTTTATTTCTATTATAAGAAAGAAAGAATATGCAAATCAGTGAAAACATGAATCCTGTGAAGCTTGTTAAACGGAGCAGCTGGAGTTCAAACTGTAAGTAGGCAAAGATCAACTAAAGATTCAAACAATGTGAAATGCTTTAAGTTATTTTTTTTTACCTTAAGGATTGATTTGGTGTGTTCAGCTATGAGGTAAAATGTGTTTATATTTGACAGTTATTTGTGTTTTTACTCTTTAGCCACACACAACCTGAAGAGAAGAAGTGAAAGAGGAGCTGCTTCTTTGTTGGATCGCTTATAGAATTCTGTTCATGGTCAGTTAGACACCATACAAGCTAAAATGATCACACATTCTTCAAGCAATTAAGCTTTTAAATTCTTCTGATGGTCAGTTAGACTGGATATTATAATTTGATTGATTAGTATTAAATTTATTATCTACATGCATAATGTGAATCGTCATTTGTCTGAGCGAATGTATGCTGCAAACACAATTCCTCTTCAGGGATAAATAAATACTGAACTGAAAATATGTTCAATACAGCAAAATTTGTATTTTTGGTAAAACTTTTTTTCTAGTATTTTTAATTCATGTTTGTGGAAATCTGGCACAAAGTTGGTGTCATTTATGTTTCATGTCATTTCAGCTGCAGTTTTGTTCATAAGCCTAACCTTGTGTAAACTCCAAATAAAGCTGTACATGTCTGAATACATTCACATGATGACAAACAGATTAACACAGCAGCTGTGGGTGTGTCCATCACCTGACAGCCCCGTTGAACCCTGACCGGTTCAGTTTCATATATATACTGCCCCAAACACACACACGTGTCCAAGCAAACACTCTCAAACACACACCGTCTGAACACACGAGTCAAGCAGCTGTCTTAAGAAAACACTCTCTGAGATGTTCACTGTTGATTATGAGTTCGGCATGACTCTCTCATATGCAGCGAGATCTTAATAATCATGAAAGCTGCACTGGATATCACTACATCTCCTCTCATCACAGGTGATATATCTGAACAGATTTTAAATCATGTTTTTAGGGCAGAAATTATTTAATTTTGAGTTCTTTCCTTTGTAATCAAAGATTTTTAAATGCATTTTTGATGTTTTAATGAAACACTTGAATGAAGAGTTAATGTATGTGATGTATTAACTACACAGTGTCTCTCCAAAGAAGAGATTAAATGATTAACACACAAAGGTGTGAGACCGAGATGAAGAAGACACAAACCAGTGAAAACACTGTGAGACGGATGAGCTTGAATGATATAAGACTGAACTGTGAGTAAACAAGCATCAGTCAATCACAATCAAACAGGGACTGTTTCCGTGAATCATCTGGACATCACGATTCCTTCAATTGTCGTTGAAGTCTCCACACGCACTTGATTTGTGGCATTAATTCATGAAGATAACAGACGTGTGTTTCATTCTCAGTCTCTGCTGCTCCACACACACCGGAGAAGAGAGATTCTGATGCATCAAACAGAGCCCAATGTCAGGTAAGATATGGATACATCATAAACAGAGATGAAACAAAGTTACATCGCTACAAAATGTCTTGTTTTCCAGCACAAATATCTAAACCTTCTTAAAACAAGATACATTTACTGGAGATGCAAAACAACATTTAAAAGCTCTTTAAATTGTTTTCTGATATTAAGTGAGTTTAAACAAGATCAAATATCTGGGGTCAGAAACATTATCTTGTTTCAGATATTTTCAGATTTTTGTTTAAAGCAAACTTACTTCAAGACAAGAAGTCAAGACATAAAATGTAATTTTGCTTAAGGAGGTTTAGATATTTGTACTGGAAAACAAGACAGAAATACTGAGGGAAACATTTTTATAATATGGAAGCGTGCAACTTGATTGTAGCCCATTATATTTCAGATGATTTGAGTATTTGGAGAATAAACCTATAAAACTGCCAGATTTTCCTTGCATTGTAATCATTATGATCACATGTAATCACTGCTTTAATGGTGTTTGTTTTTTTTGCATTTGTATGTGTGACATTTACTTACTGCATGATTTGCACTAGATGGACATTATATCATAAATTACTCTTAACTGTGACATACAAACATGCATCTCCTGTAAATCTGCTTTCAAAGCACTAAACAAATAAACATGAATTGAACTTGATGGAATTTCATACTACTTCATTAATTGATCTTATTTCTGTTTTATGAAAACAGCACATTCTCTCCAGCTCCTGACAGCATCTTTAACTGTGATGTCAAATGATAAAAAAACAAGACACTTGTCGTTGTATTTCTGTTCTTTCAGTGTTTACCGTGTCTTCAGTGTTCAGCCTCATATTCCTGCTTGCACATTATTTTATTATATTTTTTGTTCTCATTCTAAACTATTTAAAGTATTATTTTGCAACACATGCCACAGTTAAATCTATGAGTTTGTTTTTTATCTGTAATCTGTCTTTTGCATGTTAATTTGTTTTTAATTTGTACTGTAATAACACTGGACTGAATTATATACACCGCTAAAAGTGCATCCTGGAGATGCCAGCTCTTTGTAAATCAGATAAAATCCATTAAGAAATGATAAGGCGTGTCTCTTTTGTTGATGTGCTTTCCTCAAACACAGATGATGATTTAAAGTCAAAATGAGTTTTCAGTTCAAAGGTGGATAGCTGCTGCACATAAAAACAGATATCATGTCATAAAGAGTCATAAAGTTCATATTAGTCAACGTAGAGATGAACTCTGTCTCTTTTATAATCATCTCATCAGTCATCCGAACCTGATGAAGTGTGGACTCAATCAAAATACAATTAATTCTATACACCAAAACATCAATTTAAACTAATTAACAAAAGACTTAAAAACTTAACAACAAAAAAAAATAAACATAAACATAAACATTATTAGAAATCATCCAATACACTTTTTTAGAACAGAAAAACATGCATTATTTATATTAGTGCACACACACACGCACGCGAAAGATAGATACATTTCTAATTAGAAATTATCTGTGTTATTTTTAATTGTTAATTTTGTTGTTAATCAAATCAAAGACTCAAAACTTAAAACTAATGAAAATACAAGTAGAGGTGGAGTAAAAGAGCATACAAACACTAAGTGTACAAAATTATGTTGAATATGCGATTATTACATTTACATTCATTCATTTAGCAGACGCTTTTATCAAAAGAGAATTACAAAAGAGGAATATAATAAGCTTTGAAGCAAATAAATGCAGGAAGTTCCAGGCATTGTTCAGATTAGTATAAACTAGACAGGGACAGATTAAGGAAAGAGAAAGACGTTTTTGTTTTTTTTTAAGATTTGATGAAAGTTTAAAATGTCAGGGAATCAGATTCAAGAGAAGTCAGACAGGAGGCAGGATGTAAAAAATACTATGACAGATTAAATAAGTTCAACTTAATGCACACATGGGAGTGAAAATGATAGATGAACTATTGGGAAAAAACCCAAGAAAACATAAAACCTACCTAACATACTGCTGACTAAACCAGCTGACTTCTCACAGGAACTCCCCATGTGCTCTTCCTCATGTGTTCAGCATTTCTGCTCTAAAAGTAATATGTTGTATTGTAAGGCTTTTTTTTTTTTTTTTAAATAAATTTTTTTTTAAACATGTTTGTATTATTGATGTTTGATACAAATATTGATGTTTGGATGATAATAAAACTAGAATGAAACAAACCCATTTTAAACAACCTTGATTTACAGTCAAACTTGATTCAGATCTCTATATTTTTGACAACAGATGTAATGCAAAAACAATTTATGAACAATACTGCGAGGCAGAGTAACCTACCGCATGAGAGAACTGTTTTAGTGCTTCCCATGAAAAAATAAATACAAAAAATATATTTTTTCCTTAAACTGCTTGTTCATGACACAGTGCAGTGTCGCTCTCTACTGGAGAACATCAGTATTACAGCAGATCAACATGAAGATCACATGATCATCTACAGCTTCAGAAGACATGTCATGCTTTACAAGATTCCTGCTTTATCTCACAGCAACTTTAAATATAGCCAGTTCCAGGAGTAGTAACTTTATATTTTGATCATCCTTAATGTGCTTATACAGTATTTAGTATCAATACTACAGTATTACTCTCTGAACAGACTCATGCGTCAGAGAAATTCATTTCACACATTGTTAACTCAAGCACAAACATTAGTTTTCTCTGTAATCTAGTTACACAGTTTTCACTGACGTGAATGATGCTGATGTGAGGTCAGTGACCGCGGTCAGGGCAGTCAGCAGACTTCACGCTGGGTAACTGATGTGAATGGCTGTGAGTGTGAGAGCTGAACCCGTGAGGGTCATGAGAACTTCTCAAGAGCTTTGAGAGAGAGTCTCTGAATCACACACACACCAGCGGCTCTCAGAATCACATCACATCACACAGATCAGGTAAGAGCTCATGCACTTTCCACTAACACGCTAAAAACTAACACATTTTACAAGAGACAGGCTTTAAATGCTGCTTCAGGACAATTGCTTCCTGAAAAATACTATTTTTCCACATAGAGAGGTACTGAATGATTATACTGGTTAGCATTAATGCAGAATTTTAATTAGATGTGTTATAAAATACAAGAAATGTAATTTGCAGCTGGAACAGTGACTAGTTTTTGAATAAATTTGACAAAATCTCTCAACATCAGGCTATAATTTACCATATAATAAAAAAAAAAGAATTATTAAGAAAGACATTTTGCATTATAAAATTTATATTAGAATCTTTTTTTTTTCATTATTTAACATGCATCAAATTCAAATTTTTTATTAAAAAGAATAAAGTTGCATTTTTACGTCATCATAGTATTCGTTGTGCTGCATTTACTTTACTCAGATTATCATTTAAAAAAAGGTGCATTTTTAAAAAAGTTGTTTACTGTAAACCATTAGTACATTACAATAATAAGAATCAAGTATGGTGACTTTGTTTCAATGGCAGTGCCTGTTACTTGTGGGGTCCCCCAAGGTTCTGTTATTGGCCCCATTATATATTTTCCTAGTATATGTTGCTCCTGGGATAAATTTAAAAAAAAAAAATAATAATAATACTGAGATTATGTTTTTTGGCCCTGCTGAAATTTGACAAACAGATTAATGCTGTAGTAAAGAGTTGTTTTTTCCAGATTAGATCTATTGCTCGACTAAAGCCTATTCCGTCAAGAAAAGTCTTAGAGAAGGTTATTAATGCCTTTGTTTTGTCTCATCTGGACTATTGCAATGTGTTGTATGTGGAGTCCTGCCAGACCACTATTTCACACTTGCAATTAGTTCAGAATGCAGCAGCTAGTCTGCTAGGGGGTGCTAAGAAAAGTCAACACATCTCTCCTATTTTAGCTTCTCTTTTTAACTCTTGTGTATGTTTTTAAAGCAGTACATGGGTTGGCCCCTGCTTACGTGTCTGAGCTCATTGCTGTTTGTCAAGCACCTAGGTCTCTAAGATCCAATAATAAGTCATTGCTTACTGTCCCTCGTACTCATTTAAAGTTTAAAGAGGATCAGGCCCTTGCTGTTACGGGGCTCTGGAATAGTCTTCCTCAGGAACATAGAGAGGTCTCATCTTTAAAAAAGTTGAACTCAAAAACTACTTCTTGTCTTTAGCCTTTGAGAGGGTGGGCTTTTGGACTAGTCTTTGTTGTTTTATGGGATGTGTCTTGTTTTAAGTTGTGTGTTTTAATGAAGTGTTTTTTGTACAGTACTTTGGTCTGCAGGTGCAGTTGTAAAGTGCTCTATAAATAAAGTGAATTTAAATGAATGAAAAAAAAAAAAAAAAAAAAAAAAAAAAAAAATTATGACCATGTCACAATTATAAAATTAAATGACACTAACAGCATGCTTAATTTTCATGCAAAATATAATTTCATATTTTTCTTTGGATTCAGGGTGAAATTAAAACTGACAATTAAAAAAAAAAAAAAAAAAAAAAAAAAAAAAAAAAAAAACAATGGTACTGAAAGCATGTTAAATATTCATGCAAATAAAAATGTAATTATCATGACAACAATGGCAGTTTAAAATGTGTCAAATATACATATATTAGTATTACTGCACACTTTGCTGTGCAAAACAAATTCTTTTTTTTTTTTTTATTGTGTATGAAAAATAGACATATGGACATGTTTACAAGAGATTCACCTTTGTATTTATAAATCCATCTGGTACTACAGCTGAAATACACGGTTGTAAATCACTGTAGTTGGTAATACTCATTCGCTAATGAGCCGTTATTGTTATTTTCAGGTGTTTATTCGTCATGTCTTACGGTGGATCAGGTTCAGGTTCTCGAAGTGAATTCAGTGTTCATTTCTCCAGCAGAGGTGGAGCAGGACTCATCAGAGCTGAAGAGTGTGTGAAGATTCACTCAAACACTTTCAAACACCTGCAGAAAACTACAGACCCTTCATCTGAACCGTGCATGTGTGTGTTTATACGCAGGGCCGCAGGAATCGCCTTACTGGCCGTGATCCTCACAGCGCTGCTCATCCTGGGCTGCTGGTATTACCGCCGGCGGGGCGGATACAAGATGATCCGGGTGAGTCATGTGACCCACGGGACGGTCAGGTGATCAGTGTTAGCCCAAGAGCATCAGAGCAGAGTGCCAAAAACTGCATCACCGTAGGAGATCACGACCTTTGCAATACCAAGGTCATGGGTTTGATTCCCAGTGAATGCATGATAATACACAAATTAAAATGCAATGCAAGTCACTTTGCATAAATGCATCTGCCAAATGCATGAATGTAAATGTAAATAAACGCAAAAGTTGCATGTTTTTTATAATCTGCTATACTTCTTGGTCAGGGTTCGCAGAGCTCCAGCTGTGATGATTGTGGGATTCGCTCATGTGACTTCTTACCTCTTATCCGTGTTTGTGTGTGTTTCAGAGCGTGAGAAACAGCGGTCAGTGGTGGAGAGAGATGATGAGAGCGGGTCAGTACAGGGAGACTGGATCCGGAGAGGAGAACAAAGTGGCCTTGAACGAATTCAGCAACCTGCAAACAACTGCACACACACACACACACGGGTTTGATGATTAGTGATGGTAAAGTGAAACTCACAGTCAGGGTTTTGTAAACGGTTGCCGGGCATTGATATGCAGTTGCTAGGGTGTTCTGGATGATTGCTTAAAGAAACATACAAACACACAAAAAGAAATGCTTTTTGTAGAACGTGCAAAAGCAAACAGTATTAGACAGTTACAACATTATATTTAACACACAGAAGACATTTTAAAAAATGATTTTTGTAGAAAATAAGGTGCAATAAACAAACAGTATTATACAAATGAAATAACAGCAATAACATCAGTATATTACAATAAAGTTTCTACACTAGTCAACATTTGAAGTGGATCCAAAAAAAGTAAATAAAAGTTGTATCAAGACAATAACACATTTTGGTTTTAGGACAACTTTAATGAAAGGTTTTGATCCACTTCAAATGTTGAGAGAGAGAGAGAGAGAGAGAGAGAGAGATTAACTTCTATTATATGTGTGAATACAGGTCCTTCTCAAAATTAGCATATTGTGAAAAAGTTCATTATTTTCCATAATGTAATGATAAAAATTAAACTTTCATATATTTTTTAGATTCATTGCACCACCAACTGGAATATTTCAGGTCCTTTAATTGTTTTAATACTGATGATTTTGGCATACAGCTCATGAAAAAACCCAAAATTCCTATCTCAAAAAATTAGCATATTTCATCCGACCAATAAAAGAAAAGTGTTTTTTATACAAAAAAAAGTCAACCTTCAAATAATTATGTTCAGTTATGCACTCAATACTTGGTCGGGAATCCTTTTGCAGAAATGACTGCTTCAATGCGGCGTGGCATGGAGGCAATCAGCCTGTGGCACTGCTGAGGTGTTATGGAGGCCCAGGATGCTTCGATAGCGGCCTTAAGCTCATCCAGAGTGTTGGGTCTTGCGTCTCTCAACTTTCTCTCTTCACAATATCCCACAGATTCTCTATGGGGTTCAGGTCAGGAGAGTTGGCAGGCCAATTGAGCACAGTAATACCATGGTCAGTAAACCATTTACCAGTGGTTTTGGCACTGTGAGCAGGTGCCAGGTCGTGCTGAAAAACGAAAACTTCATCTCCATAAAGCTTTTCAGCAGATGGAAGCATGAAGTGCTCCAAAATCTCCTGATAGCTAGCTGCATTGACCCTGCCCTTGATAAAACACAGTGGACAAAACACCAGCAGCTGACATGGCACCCCAGACCATCACTGACTGTGGGTACTTGACACTGGACTTCAGGCATTTTGGCATTTCCTTCTCCCCAGTCTTCCTCCAGACTCTGGCACCTTGATTTCCGAATGACATGCAAAATTTGCTTTCATCCGAAAAAATTAGTACTTTGGACCACTGAGCAACAGTCCAGTGCTGCTTCTCTGTAGCCCAGGTCAGGCGCTTCTGCCGCTGTTTCTGGTTCAAAAGCACACGCCCGTGCACGGTGGCTCTGGATGTTTTCTACTCCAGACTCAGTCCACTGCTTCCGCAGGTCCCCCAAGGTCTGGAATCGGTCCTTCTCCACAATCTTCCTCAGGTCCGGTCACCTCTTTAATCTCATTGTGCAGCGTTTTTTTGCCACACTTTTTCCTTCCCACAGACTTCCCACTGAGGTGCCTTGATACAGCACTCTGGGAACAGCCTATTCGTTCAGAAATTTCTTTCTGTGTCTTACCCTCTCGCTTGAGGGTGTCGATGGCCTTCTGGACAGCAGTCAGGTCGGCAGTCTTACCCATGATTGCGGTTTTGAGTAATGAACCAGGCTGGGAGTTTTTAAAGCCTCAGGAATCTTTTGCAGGTGTTTAGAGTTAATTAGTTGATTCAGATGATTTAGGTTAATAGCTCGTTTAGAGAACCTTTTCATGATATGCTAATTTTTTGAGATCGGAATTTTTGGGTTTTTTCGTGAGCTGTATGCCAAAATCATCAGTATTAAAACAATAAAAGACCTGAAATATTTCAGTTGGTGTGCAATGAATCTAAAATATATGAAAGTTTAATTTTTATCATTACATTATGGAAAATAATGAACTTTTTCACAATATGCTAATTTTTTGAGAAGGACCTGTATATGTATATATTTGTATTTGAAAATAATATTTTTTTCTGGTAATAATTTTATATATGCACTTGGAAACTTTATTTTATTAGTCTCTTTATCCCATCCACAATTAATTAACTTAAGTATTTCCGCTCTACCACATTTGGTTTCAAAGAATGTTTAACCAAGCTCTTGTTACCCAGAATTCCACAGGGGATAAAGCAAGCATGTGACCTGCTGCAGGGCAGAAAGGATTTATTTTGCATCATTAGTCGTGATGTGAGGATTACAAACGACTGGTGTGTGTGTGTTAATCTGCTGTTCTCATGAACAGACCAAAGAATCAGAAATATCTCAATCTTTCAGTTCAAGATAATTCACTTAAATACTGCTAAACTATTAGTACTATCAGCCTGCAGAATTAAAAACTAAGTGCTGTCACACTTGTACATCTCCTTGGACAAAACCATTCGTGTTAAATTAATGAATTTAAATGTTATCTAGTTTTATGTAGTTCACATTCCACATTTGTTTACTCACATCAGATGCATTTAAAGCAGCATTTCTCCTCTCCTCTAGATTCCTAACGTTCCTCCATCCTACGAGAAGATCGCCTCCGGACCTTCACCTCCTCCTTACTCACCATGAGTCACAGACTTGAGGAAAATCTGTGGATTTCTATAATGTTTATGTGATGAACGATCACACAGTACAAGTGATGATACACGGCAGGAGTCCATCGGTTCTGCAGCATTCAGCTCCAATCTTGATTAAGTCTCACCTGCCTGTAGCTTTCTATTAAACCCTGGACATAGATGAGCTTCTTCAGGTGTGTTTGATCAGGGTTAGAGCTGAACTCTTCAGGACTGTGACTCTCCAGGAACAACTACCAAAGCCTGTGGACTATAACATAACACTACTGTGCCTTTTAAACACAATGTCATTCTTTAGACCTGAGGCTAATAAAGTTAAATATTCATTTAATCCAAAAAAGTGTGTTTACTTCAAAGTATTTAAAAACAACATGTCATTTGAACCTAAAACTGGTAAGACGTTTGAATATATATATATCTTTATGAAACATATTCCTGATGAAAAAATCAAATAGAAACCATCACATAAATTTGGTTTCCCACTACAAATACCATTACAAACAATCAACTTTTAACCATTAAAACTAATTAAAAAATGTTTCTCTGTAGTGTGTTTTGGGACATATTCCATTAAGATTTATTGGTTTTAACAAGCCACCAATAGAACCAGTAAAACCCACAGGCACCATTACAATTTCCATTTCCCATTATAACCAGTAAAACCAGTACAAATTATGTGATGTTTCTATAATTTTTTTCAGCAAGGATGTCTGCATTTCTTTTCCAAATGTATGACTGTAAAAGTGAACAAGCATAATGAAACTTATGCACATATTCGTTGAGCTTTAGGTACCTGATGCTGGAAATCTCAGACTCAACTATATGAGGCAAACTAAGTTTCTATGAAGAGATTACGTATGCTGAGCTTCTTAAAATGATTTACACATTTTATAACAGGCTACAGTGATACTTAAGACAACTTTCATGTAATGTGCTGTTAAATTATATCATAAAATCTCAGGATGTATTCAGATTCAGCCAACAAAAATGTTTGGGAATCTGTGATATAACATGTTTAACAAACTTAAAAGACAAGCACAGTACAGATTTTTAATCAATGTTTTTACTTCAGAGTCATAAATATGCCAGAGTTTGAATTGCCACCCATTTCATCATT
Source organism: Cyprinus carpio (assembly GCF_018340385.1). NCBI lineage: Eukaryota > Metazoa > Chordata > Actinopteri > Cypriniformes > Cyprinidae > Cyprinus > Cyprinus carpio. The sequence continues at coordinate 481,206 of NC_056617.1, read as the reverse complement.
TGACACCGAATATAGATTTTGCTAACACAAAAATCAAACTGTTATCAGATGATGTCTGATAATACTCAACCTATGCCTGAATGCACTCACGGCAGGCTTCAGATCAGCCAGACATACTCTTAAATAGACTGAAGACTGTTCTACAGAATAATATTAATCATTTTAATGGAAAAACAAAACACAAATTAAACTGCTACAAAAACATTCAAACCATTGCATACAAATGGAATCCACATAGAAAAGAGTCAGCCAAACAAATACTGTTACGGTCTGTTGTACATTGCTGGCCATTTTAAATCTCCAAATTTCTCTTTGCGAAAACACAATTTTATTTACAACTCTAAGGATAACCGATTTCCCTTTTAATTTGGTTTTGTAAAGAGCAAAATGCCCAAAATATTTATTTAGATATTTAGTATTCAGCCTCTCAAAATGGGGAGATATGGAACCAAAGGAAGCCCACTTGCTTTCAACAATGCCCAAAACATTGAATAAACCTTTGTGATCACTATGGGAAAAACGAGATGACCTCCAGAACCATTTCAGTGATTGGGTCTCCCCAATGTATCTGGTTTTCTCAGTGGATCACTTGAGTTTAAAATAGGTACAGTAATGCTACTTGAGGAGGAACTGACCACTTGAGCAGCCATTGGCTTTGCCAATTACTTGCAAGCTTGAGGCTGAGCTTGAATGATATTTAAGGACGGCACCATCTGGGGCTCAACAAGAGTTTAGCAGAAGTGGGAACTTGTACAGGAACCGTGCTTTGACCTAGCGATGGCTGGGGTAAAATAACAGGCTTTCCGATAGTCCCAGGTTGCACGGCTCTGATAGGTGGACAAGGTGTCATTATGACAGTGCTCATAGATGGAGGAACAGTTGCAATTGGAGTGGCTAGACTGGCATTGTTTGCACCACCGATTGGTGGAACCGTTGCAACCGGGAGTTTCTGCATCCGTGATATCGTGCTGCTCATGGGTGGTACGGTTACCATCGGCGAATGCCTTGGAATCACAGCTTTCACTGGTGGTACGACTGGGCGCCACTTGGGTTTGGGATGGTCTTCCTTGCATTGGAGAAGTTGTGCTAAGTAAACCTCCTTGGGAAAGAGAGGTTTCTTTGGGACACCTGGTCGTACCTTGTGATGCTGTAACTGAGAGGTTGGAGGTTTGAAAGATAGGAAGTCTCACAATGTCTGAAGGTACACCAGGACGCAGAGCTTGTGCTACTTGTGAGAGAGCAGTAGGACCAGACACATTCAATGGAGTTCTGGTGCTCAGTTGCTGACGGAGTTGATCAGAAGGTCCAAGCTTGCCAAGGGTAGCCTGACCGGTGTTACCAATCTCACACCTTGTACAACTGAAGGAACCGTGTGAGTAGCTGAAGTTTTTGGACCTCTAGAATCAGTGGAAGCAGGACTTGGGACTTGCAATCCTCCAGGACTAGAAGAACTTGGACCTTGCAATCTTTGAGAACCAACAGGATTTGATCCTAGAAAACTTTGAGGACCAACAGGACTCTGCCCTTGCAATCTTTGAGGACCAACAGGACTCAGTCCTTGCAATCTTTGAGGACCAACAGGACTCTGCCCTTGCAATCCTCCAGGACTAGCAGGACTTGGCTCTTGCAATCTTTGAGGACCAACAGGACTTGGCCCTTGCAATCCTCCGGGACTAGAAGAACTTGGACCTTGCAATCTTTGAGAACCAACAGGATTTGATCCTAGAAAACTTTGAGGACCAGCAGGACTTGGCACTTGCAATCTTTGAGAACCAACAGCACTTGACTCTTGCATTCCCCCAGGACAAGAGTTGGAGATAAGCAGAACATGGCTGCCAGGTGCAAGGCCTTGAGAAGGTACAACAAATCTGGTGTTATTTATCAGGAGCTGAGTTCCAGGGGCAAGTGGGGCAGTGGTGTTGATGACGATTTTCTCCTGAACATTCTTGGTGGCAGAGGTCAGAGGTTGGATCCCAGAGGTCATGACCACTGGAGGAGTTAAAGTGGAGCTACAACTCAATGCAAAAGTACTGGATACTGCAGAAGCAGAAGTATTGGCTGTTGTTTTGATCAGCGAGTGTGAATTGCAAAGGGAAGTGATCACTGGCTTGTTAGCAGTCACATTAATTGGTAACGTAGTGTGTTTGGTAATTAGGCTTCCAGAATAAGAGGAAGATGTATTTGAAGTAGAACTGCCAGCCGATAACCCTGGTTTACAGTGAAGAGCATTTAACGCTGAAACTGATGGAGGTACATCTGGTTTCACAACTGACAAAAGTGCAGAGGAAGCCATGTGGCCGGTGCCTAGAGTTGAAAATGTGAGCGTTTTGCCATCAACAGTCCGAGGTACTTTCAAAGCACTTTCAGTATTCCCTGACAGACTTCTGCTTGCAACCAAACAGCTTTTTGGACCAATCTGGAGTCCACCTGTGAGTGATGTTGCAGGTACTCTGGAGACGATCACAGGTGTAGTTTTCATTGAGGCTTCAGGTTTCTTGTTTGTGCCAAGTATTCTTGATGTTAACCCTGAAACACCGATGCTCTGGATGCTTGTACCAGAAGTGCAGGATAAGGTCCCCAAGTTGGGAACTACATTCAGCGCTGGTGTACTAGTAGAGGTAATGTTAACCTCTGAAGTTGACGTCTCTTTTGGAATGATAAGTGCCGAGTTGCTTATGAACATGACCCGAGATCCTGGAACGGTACATGTTGCTGTAGTAGTAGTGACCTTTGAAGGGATATTTGGTGAAGGTGTGACCAGGAAAACCTTTTGGAAAGTCGACTGGTCTGGAGTTGTGCTTCCTGGTGGAGCCCTTTTTTGTGGGGGCTTCGTTCCCGCATTTAGAGACCGTATTCTGCTGAGCGCAAATCTTTTTTCGCATTTATTAGGAAACTATCACTGCCTTTGCTTGTAGCCAGGAGTGCTGATTTACCAGGGATTGTTGTTTTGCCTGTAGTGCCGGTATTGGAAATCTGATTTAAGGTTAAAGGACTGACAGTTCCTGCCACAAAAGTAGACTGAGGAGTGACTCCAGGTCGAGATTTAGCAGCAATGGTGGCCGAAACAGCTTGTGTATGAGACGTGGAAGACTTTGACACCAGAAAGGCATGAAGTTGGGGTGAGATGTTAAAAACTGGGCTGGGTGGCAAAGCACCTGTTCCACTTTCCGATGTCTGAACCTTCACCACTCCTGTGTTGCCTCCTCTCGTAGTGACAAGGATGGAATGAGAGTCCCTAATACACACTGTCCTGAGCTCCTGTTTAGCATCAGACTTGGTCAGACCACTGCTGGCTGATTTGTTCAGGGCCACCTTTGGTTCAGTAGTCTTTTTTTAGGCACACCAACAGTCATTAAGTTCCTTAAACTGGGAGTAACTACAGCAGACGGTGTTCTTACAGTGCTGGTATCTTTCAAAGGTGCCACCGGCTGGACAGGAACCTTGTTTTCCGGTATAGTGAACCCTGAAACATTGGACATGTACGTTGTAGTCTTAGGAACAGATACAGAGGCCTGGGCTGCCTTATTCTCAGTGCTTTGAATCAGTAGATTTGAAGGCAGGATAACAACTTGTTGCATGGCCTTCGCCCCTGATTTTTGATCTGATATTGATTGCACTGAAAAGTTTACAGAAGTGCTTCCTTGCCTGAGAAGCCCCACGCCTCCTGCCGTCTTGTACACCACCTGTCCAGTGCTTTCGCTCGCAGATGACGTAGTTATGGTTTCTGTAGAGACAGGTTCAGAGTGTTGCGTAGCTGCACAGGTAGTTGATAATCTGACAGGTGGCAGAGTTACAGATGCTGTTTTGTTATGATCCCGCAGAGCCTGAGCCATCACTGCAGCCTTCGGATGACTTATTAAGGTCACTTTGTTTCCAACACTCTTAGCCAGCAAAGCCTGGATGGGTTTGCAAGTCCCATGAAAGCTACTCATAGTGTCTGGCAACACTGAAGCTTGTGGGTTCACTGTTGCTTGTTCCCTGGATGCAACTTCCACATTGAAATCTGATGTTAAAGAGCTCTCTGGATCCATTTTGCCTCTCTTGCATGGACTCAGTTCCTCACTGATTGCACCAGTGTGGCGCCGCTTTGAACCGCGTGTGAAGGGTCCAGACTCTGACGAATGCATGACAACATCAGGTCTGTCGAATAGGCATCTTGATTCATGATTTACATTCTCTGCAAAAGAGGGCAGCATGCATCAGTCAAAATAAAAATCACACTGAATGTACCGAGTGCATAAATGTCTTTGAAAATGGAAAACAGAAGTTGACGAAATGAAAAATAAAGTGCTGCTCAAACAACAAAAGCAAGGATATTTGAAACACTTCCTTGTAATGAATTCATCAGGCCACTTTCTATCACGACTACTTTCATATTGTTTGGTCAGCTATGCATTAGAAATTCAACAATCCTTTAACACCTGTATTGGATTTCTTCCTTTTGCATTGCTAAGAACTTACATAAAGGCCCTGCAATTGGTAAAATTAGCCGTTTCAAATGTTAATCAGACTCACCTGTTGTCTCAGAGTCCTCCTTCATAGTTTTGCCCATTTTGACTTCACTCTCTTCCAGTTTGTTTGTTGTCTCTGCGGACAACAATCCATCTTTGCACGCACTTCCCCAGTATCTTCTGTATCCATCTGCTCCCTGATAAAGTTCTCATATTCGGGGTGTTTCTTGAATTCGTCACACTCCTTTTTCAAGCGTGCTCTGTTGAGGACAATGACAGGGATGAATTCACAAAGCCCTGTTGCCAGGAAAAAAATTCATCGCCTCAAGGTAAAAACATCTAGGTGCCTGTTGAATGCAGTGAGGTGTATCAGTCACTGCGCATTACAATGGAAAGCTCTTTCCCTTGGATATAATTCAAATTCACCTCCCAGATCCCTTGAGAAAACCTTTTTTTGATAAAAAAACAAGACTGAAATGCAGAAGTCTGAAAAACCACAATGTCATGATTCTAAAAAGGGGAAAAAATATGATTGCACAGATCTAAGATTTCCCCATCTATATTCCGCATGTGATTTCAGTGCAACAAGGTAAAATTATTTCACTTTCAAACATTCACTTTTGAAATTAAAGCAGAGAAAAGAACTCAAACTCCAAGGAGGGTCATGTTTACTCCTTTACCTGTTCCTCTGGAAGGCCTTGACGAGTTTGGGTTCCCATGGTAACAGCTCATTAAGCAGCCTTATAAGTGTGATGTGCAACTCTTTCACGGCGGCTCTTTTGTGTGGCCACCGTCCCTGAAATACGGCACAAAGACACACATCACATACACATCAGTGTTTTACGCTGCCATGCATCACACTAACTCACACTCGTCAATTTCATATCATGCTTGCATGCAAACAAACATGTTTCACATTAAAAAAATGCCAATCTTGCTTTAATAAAGTGATAATATCTGCACAGTTCAGGATTTAAAATTATTATGCAACCACAAATAAATGTTTTTTTATTTATTTGCATCAATTGCACGTGCACAACATAAGTCAAAGGTTAAATACTGTCATTTAAATTAGTTTGTGCAATAGTAAGTGCATGTGTTTGTGTTCCCTCTCTTACTAACAGATCTCTTTTTTCGCCGTCCAGTTCATCTAGTTGATCTTCTATTTTACTGATCAGGACTCTGAGATCATCCAGACTGGAGCAAACCAACTGCAAAAGCAAGAAAGAAAGGAAGGAACGATGGGAGGAAAAAAATAAGGGTTAAAAACGTTTAATTATACATGTTTGTTTTTAAATTGCATGCATTGCAATAATTGAATTTATACTGTAAAAGCACTTTGGTTCAACTTAAATGTGTTTAAAATAAATAAAGAGTTTATTATATGTTTAAAGGAGTGTGGTTTTTTATTATTCAGACTTTGCAACTCTACAAAATGCTGCCCTCTAGTGAAGGTCTAGTGAATAAATCTCAGAGATGTATTATGGGATTTTCGGCTCTCCGTTGACCTCAGGAACATTTAAATGAACTTTTTCACTTATAAAAGCATCTGCTAAATGAGTAAAAGTAAATGCAAATCATCTGTGAAATGCAAAACACAAATGCTTAATCGTTGAAAATAAGACTGAGATCAATAAAAAGGATTTTCAAAAGAGAGAATTAAGAAAAAAGCAAAACTAACCAAACTAATATTGAAAGTAGTGAGAGAAAGTGTCTGATGAGTTTATACCAAGGAAAAAAAGTGTAAAAAATAAATCTATAATTATAAGTGAAATATAAATAGCATTGATTTTAAGAAGAAAGCCTATAATAGATTTACCATGAAGGCAAGAATCAATTTTTTTTTAAATATTAAAACTCGAAATTAAACAAAAAAGCTTGCATTAGTGGCTAGTTTTTAAGTTTTTTAAAATTCCTTTTAAATGTTTGCATTTCACACATGACTTGCGTTTACTTTAAATGGTTTAGCCGCGCTTTTATCCAAACTGACTGTCGAATGAAGAACATTGTGAGCGTTTTGTTAATCGTAAGGGCAGCATTATTTTGCGATGCACAGAGTGTTTTTTTGTTTAGCAGGTAATGAAGGCTTCATCTGACCTGAAAACGTGGGCTGGAGCTGGCGGCGGAGCAGATCCTGACGGTCTCCTCGCTAACAGCATCGCCTTCCCATCAAACCTCTTTCCTGGAGACGGAGAGGACACGACCGCGCATGAGCGACACAAAAGCACATGAATCTGATGATAAAGAATACAATCAGGTCTATGCAAGTAATAGATGTGTGCGGACTGGACAGCTGTAAAACAAACATATCGTTTTCATGAATTCAAGGTTATGGTCACTAATAGACGTATTCTAAAAACAGCATTTACAGATAATTTCCCATCTTTGATTATTGATTATAGTCTAACATTCTGTAATTTTTGAGATGCTACAAAACAAACACTCGAGACTTACAATGCATTTTCAACTGATAATATTACAGCATTCAGCTTAAAAGCATTGTAAGCATCTGTCTTTTTAATAAAGTTATTAAACATATAAAAACTTCATATATGGTTTATATGTGTATGTGTGTATGTGAGTGTGCGTGAGTGTGTACGTGCGAGAGAGTGTATGCTGTGAGTGTGTGTGTGTGCGTGTGTGTTTGTGTGTTTAAAATATAAACTTCATATATTGGTTTATATGTGCGTGTGTGTGTGTTTGTGTGTAAGTGTATGTGTGTGTGTGAGTTTGTGTGTGTGTGAGAGAGGAGAGAGAGAGAGTGAGTGTTGTGTGTGTGTGTGTGTGTGAAACCCCCGAGAGAGTGAGAGAGAGAGAGAGAGGAGTAGTGTGTGTGTGTTGTGAGTGAGAGAGAGAGAGAGAGAGAGAGAGAGAGTGAGGCGAGAGAGTGTATGTGTCTGTGTGTGAGAGAGAGAGATTAGTGTCGGGTGTGAGTGTTGTGTGTGTAATGTATGGGTGTGTATGTGTTGAGAGAGCGAGAGAGCGACGAGAGACGAGAAGAGAGGTGGTGTAGTGTGTGTGAAGATGTGAGAGAGAGAGAGAGAGGTGTGTCGTGAGAGAGAGAGAGCGGACCGTAAACGTGTGTAGTGTCGTGAGGTGTGTGTGTGAGAGAGAGAGTGTATGTGTGTGTGTGTGAGTGTGTGTGTGAGTGAGAGAGAGAGAGTGTGTGTGTGTGTGTGTCGAGTGTGGTGTGTGAGAGAGAGAGAGAGAGTGGTGTGTGTGAGTGAGGAGTGTGGTGAGAGGGAGAGAGGAGGGGGGTATGAGAGGATTGAGTGTGTGTGAGAGAGAGAGAGACGTGTGGGTGTGTGTGTGTGTGTGTGTGAGAGAGAGAGGTGGTATATGTGTGTGTTTGAGAGGTGTGTGTGATTGAGAGAGAGGCAGTGTGTTTCGTGTGAGTGTGAGTGATGTGAGAGAGGAGAGAGAGTGTGTGTTGGTGGGTGTGTGTGAGGAGAGAGAGAGAGTTAGTGTGTGTTGGTGTGTGAGTGTGAGAGAGAGGAGAGTGTATGTTTGCCGTGTGTGTATGTGTGTGTGAGAGAGAGAGAGAGAGAGTGTGTGTGTTTGTGTGTGTGTGTGAGTGAGAGAGAGTGTATGTGTGTGTGTGAGAGAGAGAGAGAGAGAGTGTGTGTGGGTGTTGTGTGGTGAGTGAGAGAGAGTGTATGTGTGTGTGTAGTGTTGTGTGTGTGTGAGAAAGAGTGTGTGTGTTTGTTTGTGAGTGTGTGTGTGTGATGTGGTGAGAGTGTGTGGTGAGAGAGAGAGAGAGTATGTGTGCTGTGTGTGAGTGTGGGTAATGTATGTGTTCTGAGAGTGTGTGTGTGTGTGTGTGTGTGAGAGAGAGAGAGTGTGTGTGTGTTTGTGATGTGTGTGTGTGTGTGTGTGTGTGTGAGTGTGAGTGTGTTTATTTGTTATATATGGAAATATAAAGTCAAGTTCCAATTGACTCTATAAACAGATAAGAAATAAAATAAAAGTAAATACTATACAATCTATGTCTACTTTGGTTATATGGTTTCAAACGTGTGCCATTAAATCAGAATATGGATATAAATTTTATGCTACTTTATATATAAGCTGAATTTTCTGATTCTTTTGCATCTCTTCTACCGAGATGAGGATGAGTGAATGATGACAGAGTGATCAGGGTTTAGACACGCTGCAGGAAGTGTGTAATCCTCACCCAGGTCGGTTGTCTTTCCTCTTGTCTTTCTTCTTGATGGTTTGGCGGCTCTCTGCAGGCTGCTTCTGGCCGTTCGCTTCGTGTCAAGCTTCCAGTCTGCTCGTCTTCTTCAACGCCGAACTTCCTCTCTTTCTTCTTCTTCCTCTTTGGGCTCGTGTCGGTCTGGATTTCGTCCAGTCGCAGGCGTGGTGTTGTTCCGGGGTCGGTCCAGAAAAACTCGGAGATCCCTGCGACGCTCCGGAACAATCCGGACAGGGGCTCCGTTCCTCGGCGCTCAAGTGATTCGCATCGATTCTAGGACCTCTGTGACTGTTCAGAGCCGGCGAGACGCGTTATAGCAGATGTCTCGACCTCTGAAGCACGGCTTTTTTTCGCAGTCAGACTCACTCGTCTTCGAGCCGTCTGTACCCTCCATCAGACGGTTCCCTCATCGGAACGCTTACCGAGGTCCAGAGGAATTTTCTCTGCAACCACGAAGGGAACGCTCGTGGAGGAGCATTTCTGATCCAGATCCGTCGCCGTCAGAGAGTGAATCTTCTGTGCACGTCCCATGTGTTCGGCTCCGGTGCTGCTGGAGTTTTCCTCCTCAGGCGTCACTTCATCTGCAGACACACACAGTTCCTTTCTTCAAATTCAACTGCAAAACTCGATTAATTTAAGGACATGAGTGGCATGAACGTAGCCATAGCATTAAGGAATAAAACTCTTACATGGCCATGGAGAAAATGTGATAAATAAACACATAATAAAGTTTAAAATAGTTATAAAAAATAATAAAATAAAGTAGTGTAAAAAAATAAATACTTAAACATGAAGAATAAATCAACAAATAAAGTGTTAAACAAACCAAAACATGACTATTCACCTTATTACATCTAAATGAAATAATTAAAAATAAAAATCAGTGAAATGTAAATAAAGGTACTAAATTAAAACAATAACCAATTTCTATAAATGCATTAATAAATACTAATAAATAATACTAAGTGTTATAAAAGTATATAGATATATATAATACACTACATAATATCAATAAAATAAAAATAATACATACTACTAAACAATATAACTGTTTAGGAAATAAAATGTATAAAAAATCCACATAAAATAAATTGATTACTCAATACTAATAGTGTACATTACAACATACAACAATTAAAATAAATTAAAATTATATAATACAATATACAATACTAATAACAGTAATTAAATAATAGTAAATAATACAAATGTTAGGAATAAAATGTAAAAAAAAAATACAATTGATTATCCTCCATACTACTCGTGTACATTAAAATAAAAAAATTAAATAAAATAACAAGTGCCGCAATAAATCAAATTAAAAGCTAAAAACAATGAAAAAACTGAAGAAAGAGCACATAAATTAAAAAACCAACACAGTGTGAATACAAATTTAAACCTTAAATAAATGGCAACATAACGTATAAATAAAAACCATATATAAAAAATTAAGTGAAAATAAAAATAGTTAAAAAAATAAATTAAGAATAAAAATGGCATAATTCAATCAATAATCAATAACGTGTAAATAAAATGATAATAAATACAATTACATAGTATAAAAAAATTTAATAAGGTATAAATAATATTCTAATAAATGAAGTGTTAAATAACAAATAAACCGAATCGATAAATGAAAATGTCAATAAAGTAAATAATCAATAAACAAAAGGATTGGTTAGACAAAAAAAAAAAAAAAAAAATGAAAAGTGAAACAGAGAACAGTGACTAATAAAATGACCCAAATGTTTGGTCCTTGAGCTTCTGCATCCTCAGGCTCCTCCAGGGATATATGAACGTGGATGGGCGGCCAGCGAAGACGCTCCCACGGCTCCGCAGGGACCTCTGGCAGTAGATCCGGAGGTCAGAGCTCCGCAGAAGTGTGTGGAAGTGGCATGTAGGCCGTTGTCCTGTGGTCGTAGCCCCAGGATTGGACTCGCGGCCACTCGTGTATGGGCCTGCGCGCGAGAACAGCGTCCTGCCACCTCTTTCTGCGTCTCGTACCCACGTGAATCACCGAGGCCCTTTAGGAGCCCAGAAGACGGCGCGGCTGGGAGCGGCAGCATGGTGGAAGGGGGTCCCTCCAGAGGACCTGAACACTCCCAGACGTCCAGAAGAAACTGAGGGAAGAGTCCCGAGGCGCTACGCCCGCGCCGCCCTGCTCAACACAAACAGCATAATACGACCCGTCATTCGCAGACAAATCCACCGATATTAGAACAAACGTGAATATTTCACGCGTGAAGCTCGTCAGCGAAGCACAGGTCTGTCAGGAGTTAATCTCCACCTTATAACTTATTAAGTTAAACTGTGCCTTTGTCTGGTTATAACGTCTTAACAGTGTTGTTTGTACAAGATGCAATGCTTGCGGAGCAGTGTTATTGTATTGCATTTAAAATAAAACGTGCGGAATTGTCTGGTCAGTAGTCTCTAATACCAGATGAGGGTTTAATCTGTGGTGCTTCTGATTGATTAAGTGATAACACGCAGTAGAAAATTAGCACAAGTTACAGGTCAAAAGTGTGGAAACAATTACTATTTTTAATGTTTTTTGAAAGGAAGCTTTCTTCTGCTCATCCACAACCGGATTTTTATTTTGATCAAAAAATACAGATAAAACAATGTTAATATTGTGATATATTATTAAAATTAAAAGATTGTTTTTACAAGTTTATTATACTTTAAATTAATCATTTTATTTCTGTGATGCAAAGCTGAATTTTTTAGGATCATTATCACATGATCCTTTAGAAATCATTCTAATATGAGGATTACATTATCAAAGTTGGAAACAGTTCTGCTGGTGAATATCTTTTCAGAACATGTGATACTTTTTTAGGAGACTTTGATGGATAAAAAGTAAAAAAAAAAAAGAAGCTATGTTTTAAAAATATCAATATTTTGTATTTAATTATACAATTACACTACTGGGTCAGTAATTTTGGGTCAGTAAATTTTTTTTTCTCTTCTTTTGTTTTTAATTAAAACAATTACTTTTTATTCAGCAAGGCTGTGTGTAAATTGATTAAAAAGTGATAGTAAAGAAAAATATTATTAGAATTTTTTTTTTATTTTGTGAATAAATGCAGTTATTTTTAACCTTTTATTCATCAAATATATTAGACAGACAGAACTGTTTTCCACACATCATAATAAATCAGAATATTAGAATGATTCTTAAATGATCATGTGCTAGACTGGATGTTACATGTGACCTGAAGGGCTGGAGTAACGATGCTGAAAATTCAGCTTTGGCATCACAGGAATAAATTTAATTTTTTCAAAGTCTATAAGTCAAATAGAAAACTTTTTATTTTAAGTTGTGTACATATACCATATTCACACAGTCTCTTGTTTTTCTGTATTTTTGATCCAAATAAACGGCAGGCTTGATGGCAGAAGAGACTTCTTTCAAACTTTAAAACCTTTAAAAATAGTAATGTTTCCAAACTTTTGGTTTCTGAACTGTTATCTCGTTGCACCAATAACACGCGCAAACACGTTGTTTTCTACCAACTGATATTGATATCTACATATAGTATTAAAGTTTAGCTTTACAGTGGAAAAAGGTTTGAGTGTGACTGAGTGTGAGTGAACCTGCTGTGTGGTCCTCGGCGCGGACGACCGCCTCTGTACCCTCTCCTGGACGCTGGCGGCGCAGCTCGCTCTCCCACGCTCTTGTAGCGCATCGTTGCGCGCCGCTGTCAACGCGGGATCTCTTCTGCGGGGGGCTGAGGCGCGCCGTCATGATCTTTGGCCAAGGAACACGTGCAAGCGCGCGGATCCAGCAAGAACAGCGCTCCAGCTCGTAGAAGACGATCGGGGAGGTTGCTAGGTGCAGCGCACGTCTGAGCCAGGCACAGGACACGCGCGCACCCGATGGCACGGAATTCCCACAGAACTCCAGAGCGGACAGGCTCGGCCAGAGACAGTAAGAGAAAAAAAAAACAGCAGCTTCTTCACCAACTCCTCCAGCTCCTCACCGAGGGCCTCTCCGCCGTCCTGCTCTCGCTGCCTTTGCCCCCGCAAACACAAACACAACACAGAACACTCTTCACTACAAACTGACAAAATAAAGAGAGAAATTATGACTAAAAAAGTATCATGAAATATATATATATTTAGTCTATTTTATGGACATATATAAACATACTAATATAGTATCGTACGTAATAATAATCATTTATTTAACAACATTATTTAAACATATTTTCTACGGAATAATCACATATTCAAGAGTTTTTCATTATCAAATATTTTATACAGTGGTACTTGCACTTGTTTTTTGTGACCAAATAAATACAATAATGCAAGTTTGTTATGGATGGAAGTGTCCATTTTAGAGTACATTTTAAAAGGCTGATGAAGTTTTTATGAATTCGTTTTCATTAACGCTGCGTTTTGAGACAAATACGTTTTTTTTTTTATTTTTAAATGACAAAACACAACCACCAGAAACAATTAAACCGGAAAAACATACAAGTTGGGGAAAATTTAAAAGCGGGATTTGGAAAAAAATCCTTGTTATTGTTACACTTCTGTTTGTAATTAATTCAGTTGTTTAGCACATGCTTTTCAGGTTAATCAAAATATAAGCTATGTAAAAAAAGGAATCCAAAAATAAGTATTTGAATAACCATTAAATGGAATTTTGGAGTGGAAATAAAATAGGGTCCCCTATTGTTTACAATTTTAATTGTTCAAGTTTTATTAAGTTAGTTTATAAGACATGCTTTTTTGATTATTAAAAAATTAATTAACATCACTGAAATGGAATTCAGAAAAAAAATGAAATGGTTTCAAAGGGACCTGTGTAAATTGTAAACTTGTATAAAAAAATCAAAATGTTGAAGTTCTATTCGTTTCAATTCTTTAAAACTGAATTAAAGCATTCAAGACTAGAAGCTCAAGAAAAAAGAAAAGATAGAAGCAATGCCTTTTGAGGAAACACCTTTTAAACTAGGGTTGCAAAGGGGATGGCGAAAAGTCTGGAAACCTTCCAATGCATCTGTGAGTCCTGGAAAGTTTCCCAAAAACATCTGGAATGTTTCCAAAATTTACTGGAAAGTTTCCACCTTTTTGTAACCCTATTTCAACCATTAAACCCAGAAAATAAAGGAAGTCACAGAATCTGTGAGGAGCTAAGAGAGTTGTTCTGACCTCTTCTCATCTTTGGCTCGCTGCAGCTCCTCCAGTCTCAGCGCCTGCACCATGACGGACTCGCTGCCGCCCCCCGTGATGCTCCGCGGCACCCACCTCCCGTTCTGGAACGACGACGCCACGCGCCCGCCTTCTCATCCTCCGCCCCAAACCGTCCTCCTGGAGGTCACGGCCAGCGTGGTTTTCTCCCGCCCGCGTCCTCTGACCGTCCAGCAGCAGAGATCAACACAATCACTCAGAGTCCAGATCCTCTCAGAAGAAACTTGCAGGCGGTGCGGGATTTGGTCAGACGAGACTTCGTGATTGTTCCTGATCGTCTGATTTTAATACAGTCAGCTACATTAATAAAACACTTTAATTTAACTATTAAATATCACTATACTTCTATGAAAGCCTGTTTTTTCAACAAATAAAAAAGCAGGTTAATTTTGAATTTTTTTCTTTGGTTTTTTTTTTCTATCTATATACCAATTCTGACTTTTTTTTCCCTGAATTCTGAGTTATATTGTGCTTTTTTTTTTTTTTGTTGTTGTTGTTTTTGTTTTATTTTTTTTTTATTCTGTATTTTTGCTTGCCATGCACTTCTGTATTGACCGATAACATTACAAACATTTCTGCATTACACGATTTACAAAGTTATGTTAAAAATGCAAAAATCAGGCATTATCTAATAAAAAAAAATGCACTTAAATGCATGCATTCACATATGAACACTGGATAAATCCAGGTTCAAAACTCTTGTTTGATTTATTTTGTTGTCATATTAGACTTAAAGGTTTTTCCAGAGAGGATTTTGGATTTCTTATTTTTTTTATATAAATCAGAAAATACTGAAATATATATATGGGTCAAAGACGAAAAAGGTGTTTTTCTAAGCATAAAAAAAAAGTGTCTACTGCTTTAAACTGTTGTAGTTTTTCCCCCCAAAAAATGCAAAAAGTTTTCTTGTTTATTTAATTGCACATTTTGTTTTTGTTTTTTCTGAGCAAAAAATAAATATCATACATTTTCCCCTGATTTACAGAAGACACCCAGTAAAACGTCCTTCAGTGTAAACAATCTCTCTCAGGAATATATTACAAACAAAATCAGTTTATGACATATTAAAAGACTAATTACTTTCAACCCCAATACTAATGATTTGTAATTTTTTACATTTTAAAAACATTTGCCACTATTCTCTAGGTTTTGCCCATTTGTCAGTAAGAATTTTTACACTATTTAACACACAATAAACTTTGTATGCTCCATTATTCTTTTAGATATTTAATATAGTACAGCACGTCAGAAAAGCGTGTTTTTGGAATTTTTGCATAAATATTGTGTTACAACTGAATGCAATCTAAACAGTATTTCAACCAAATTGACATTTTATTCTCCAAAAACTTATTTGAAACCTTAAAAGTAGACATTTTACTTACATTTAATGTGCTTTCTATGTAAAATCACTTTTGTAAATTTCTTTTGATGCGGACATCTTAACGTCTTTGACCCACATAATAATAATGTGTGTGTGTGTGTGTGTGTGTGTGTAAGTGTGAGTGTGTGTGTAAGTGTGTGTAAGTGTGAGTTGTTGTGTGTGTGTAAGGTGAGTGTTTGTGTGAGTGTAGTGTGGGGTAAGAATGTGTGAGTTTAAGCCCATACTGCAGCTGGGGAAAGAATGTGTGAGTTTAATTTGTGTGTGTGTGTGTGGGTGTGTGTGAGTGTTGTGTGTGTGTGTGTGTGTGTGTGTGTGTGGTGTGTGTGTGAGAGTGTGTGGTGTGAGAGTGTGTGTGTGGTGAGATTGTGTGTGGTGTGTGAGAGTGTGTGTGTGTGAGAGAGTGGTGTGTGTGAAAGAGTGTGTGTGGTGTGAGAGAGTGTGTGTGTGTTGAGAGTGTTGTGTGTGAGAGATGTGTGTGATGTGTGAGCGTTGTGGTGTGTTGTGTGTTAGAGTGTGTGTGTGTGAGAGTGTGTGTGTGTGTGTGTGTGTGTGTGAGTGTGTGTGTGTGAGAGTGTGTGTGTGTGAGAGTGTGTGTGTGTGAGAGAGTGTGTGTGTGAAAGAGTGTGTGTGTGTTGTGAGAGTGGGGGTGGGTGAGAGAGTGTGTGTGTGTGAGAGTGTGTGTGTGTGAGCGTGTGGTGGGTGTGAGAGTGTGTGTGTGTGTGAGAGAGTGTGTGTGTGTGTGTGAGAGTGTGTGTGGTGGTGTGTGTATGGTGTGTTATATAATAATATATTTTATATAATATAATATATATATATATATATTATATATATATATAATATTTTTTTTTTTTTTTCCATGTTTTTTTCAGAGTAACATGTTTTTATCATGTGATTGAAATATGAATAAACCTTCAAATATATATTGAGAGAAAAAGCGACTGTAAAGATATGAACTGGGATTGAAATCTACAGATGCATATGAATAAAGTGCAATAAAATTAACACTTTAATGTGCATTTTGGATGTTTTCAAAATGAAAAAAGCCAAATTGGAGACTAAAACCTAAACTCTCAAAATTGCCCACTGCATGAACACCGCTGGTTGTGCATGCGATGCCTCGTCTGATGTTTCTCCTCACCTGGACAGCAAGGTGAGCTTCTGCTCTAGAATGGTCTCCAGCTTCTGCGCCTGTCTGGAGATCCAGTGATCCACGCCGTGACAGCGGTAACAGTTCTCCAGCATCAAGTCTGAAATCTGCCAACAACCCGTGATCGACTCGTACTCGCGATTCACGAACTTAATCATCCATCCTTCTGAAGCACATCTCGGCCTGGTCCCCGGGGCCCATGGGACGCCAGAACGACGGACGCGACACGGACTTGTGCTTCTCTGAGAGGAATCTTGAAATATCCGGTATGGGCCTGCTGGATCTCGGCGCGAGGTCTGCTCAAGAACGTCGCCGCGGGAATCCCTGTCAAGCCCTGATTGGTCCGTCGAGACCTTTTGCAGGAGGTCAAGGTCAAACGGAGGTTCCGGTTCATGTCCGGGGAGCCGTGTGCTGCGGAGTCACACGCGCGTTGGCGTTCTCGCACGAGTCCGCACCATGAGGGCTTCATTCTCCTGCCGTGATGCTTGCGGGCCTCGCTCACCTGCACAGGTAACGTCACCATCCAGCATCATCTGTCCAATCAACGTCAGTCTTGTCATCACGATAAGCCATTGCTGTTCCTGATGGACACTGTTTTGAGACAAACACAACACACACTTCACTTACACCTCCTGAACGAACTTCCTAGGATTCAGTACAAGCGTGCTAATTAACACCTGATGAATAATTAATCATAGCAGGACTTCTAGAAACATCCGGTTTAAACCTCGTTTAAAAGTGGAATTAACCCGCTCTGACTTGCGTCGTAAATCCCCAGTCCCATCTGTCATTCCCGTCATCGTGGTAATTTTTGTGAGTTTTGAGGACAATTTACCGGAGCGCTGTTGTGTGTTTTTGTCGAGTGAAACATTAACACACCCGCCACTAGGCGCGCAGCAACGCGCGGCCTCGATTGGACTCTCACATCGGGGAGGGCTTCGCCCTGAGCCGGGCAAACTGCCTCATGCTCTCTCTGCCGCCGTAACGCTGACGCTCATAGTTCCACAGTGCGCGCGATTTGTCAGTAAACACAGCTGAAACCCGAGGTGCGGCTGTTTGTGTAGCGTCACGAAGGAAAATCTGGCAGATTTTGCTTAAACAAGAGCGACGGAGAAAACGCGTGTTTTGATAGAGAATGACTTGAAAGAAACACGGCGCTGTGTGGTGTGTTCGTGCGCGCGCCCCGCGAGTGTGTGGTGTGTGTGGTGTGTGTTTTGGCAGAAAAAATACTATATAACTTTATCACATCCTTCATGTTTTGTAAAGCAGCACGGTAAAAACCATGTTTTATTACACCACGAACTGTAAAGCAGTGAAATCTTTTCTGTATTCGCTCCAGACCAGAAACACGAATCTGTGAATATTCCTAGAAATATTCTCGTTTTTTATTCGACCGACAAACTCCACATTCTGTTTCTGTGCTTAATCCTCATATTTTCGTTATATTTTAGCACTTAAAAATTCTTCATAAAGAAAATGTTTAAATATTATGTTTTATCACGTAAAGAAGAAAAATACAAAGAACATAAAATAAAAAAAGGACAGGAAGAATAAACAAAGAATCCCCAATGAGTTAGAAATATAAGATCTAGAAGTATATTTGCTTTTAAAATATGTTATTCTAATTATTTAGAAGTTTAAGAGATTTGACAGTAAATCTTAGCAAAGTGTTTAGAATTGTTTTATTGCGATTAAAAAATTGCAATGTGAAAATATGGTTGCAACCAGACAAGATAGATAGATAGATAGATAGATAGACAGATAGATAGGTAGATAGATAGATAGATAGATAGATAGATAGATAGATAAGCAAAGGGAGATTGATAACTTGAGTTTCTTCCGGAGGGGAATGCCACTGGATTTTATCACCTCTGTGACGTCATCGATCACCACTGTGGACGCTCTCAGTGACCACTAGAGGCCGCCAGCGTTCATCATAAAAACACTGAAGACTCGCTCTGTTCCACTATAGTGCACTACATACTACATACTCGGCATTATGCGCTCAGTACGATCATCAAATACTAGACCCCAGTTAGCATTTCAGGAATATACTTATGAATTTTTTAATCTACTTTTGTGTAAAAAATGTCAAGAAAGAGATGAAAGCATGGTCGATATATTTTTTCTGGTTCATTGATTCATCCCACTGTAAATAAAAGCAGAGGAACTAGTAGGGGTTAGGGTTATGTGAACAACTGACCATATTAACCACTTACTGTATAGTACAGTAACTTCCCATATTCACTGGAGATGTTAATGGACTGCCAAGTAACTGTGGTAGTCAGGGTGGAAACTGTGGTATCACCATGGCCAACCTCGTGTGCTAGCCTGCTTGGAAAATATACAGCATAGTAACAGACCGATATACACACACACACACACCACCACACACCACACACACATACATGTACAGTATATATTTTGTTTCATTATTAAAAAAACAAAACAAAAAAACACACATGTTCTTTAAAATTCACAAAAATCCACTCTATGCTGCAAAATACAACCCTAATCAGTTTTTCAGGAAAATTGTTTTTAAATCCACGAATTTACCGCTGAAACGATTCATGAAATCATAAATGTTTACTGTAGAGTGTGATGATTAAATTGAGTGAGATGTAAAAGGTCAACTAGGTGTATCCCTCAGTTTCAGATCTCAGCATTCACCACAAACCTTAGACCTCTGATCATGGAGGAAAACTTTCACTCACTTGAATCTCTTTTGATTTCTTTAAGGTCTTTTAAGGAGAAATATCTCAGATAAAGTTGATATTTCAAAGAAATACAGTTAAGAAGGCCATTATATTTACCTGGCCACCAAAAAAAATAATAATAAAAATAAGAAAAAGACAATCACAATAAAACCCCCGACTATTTTCTATTTTTTTACTCAGCAATTTTTTACTTTTTTTTCCTTGCCAAGTTCCGATTTACATCTCACAATTTTGAACATTTTTTAAACTACCAAAATTCCTGAGTTGACATCTACACAATTCTGACTTATTTATGACTTTTCATCAGTGGTTAGGCATTGCGTTAGCAGCGCAAAAGGTTGTGGGGTCAATTCCCAGGGAACACAAGCTCTGATAAAAAAATGTAGAGCCCTGAACGCACTGTGGAGTCCAACTCTTGGATAAGTGTCTGCTAAATTGTAATTGTAAATTCCTGAGTTTATATCTTGCAATTTCCCGATTTTAAAGCTCTCGCAATTTCGGAGTTTACTTTTCGGAATTTCGAATTTTTACTCACAATTCTTGGGTTTAACATCATTGCAATTTAAAAATTTTTATTCCGCAACTTTGAGTTACGTCTCGCAATTTGAAACTTTTATATTTGCAACTTCTGAAGTTGACACGCTCACAATTTAAACTTTTTATTTCGTAACTCTGAGTTTACGTCTCGGCAATTTAACTTTTTTTACTCGCAACTACTTGAGTTTTACATCTCACAATTTAAACTTGTTATTCGCAAAACTTGTGATATTACGTCCTGGCAATTTTAACTTTTTACTCGCAACTTTGAGTTTACATCTCGCAATTTTAACTTTTTATTTGCAATTCCGAGTTTACGTCTCGCAATTTTAACTTTATTTGCAATTCTGAGTTTACGTCTCACAATTTAGAACTTTTTATTCGTAACTCTGAGTTTTACATCTCACAATTAGTTAAACTTTTTACTTCGCAACTCTGAGTTTACACATCTCGCAACTTTAAAATTACTACTTGCAACTTTAACATTAAATTCGCAATTCTGAGTTTATCTACCTCGCAACTCACGTTGAGTTTACATCTCGCAATTTAAACTTTTTTATTTGCAATTCCGAGGTGTTACGTCTCGCAATTTTAACTTTATTTGCAATTCTGAGTTTACGTCTCACAATTTAAACTTTTTATTTTTCTAACTCTGAGTTTAACGTCTCACAATTTAAACTTTTTATTATTCGTAACTCTGAGTTTACATCTCAAATTTTAACTTTTTATTCGTAACTCTGAGTTTTATATCTCACAATTTTAACTTTTTTATTCGCACTTTGATATTATTACTGGTGGGGCGGCAATTTTTTACTTTTTACCATCGCAATACTTTGAGTTTACTTCATATCTCACATTTTAACTCTTTACTTACCTCCCAATTCCGAGATTACATCTCACAATTCAGACATGTACCTTGCAATTCTGAGTTTATATGCTTGCGATTCTGACTTTCTTAAGAAAACAAGATGTCACCATTACTTTTTTGCACCTTTTGACGTATGTGTTGGAACAAAGCTTCCACAGATCTATCTCCTTCTCTGCATTAACAACTTTCCATCAAATGTTGAACCGAAGCATGATGACAGACAACTGAGGAACAATCACACGATGATGTTTCTCCAGAATCCAAATATGATTAATAAGTACATAACAAGTATTATACCATGTATAACAATTCCGTATCACAATTCGAAGCGATGTTTCCTGCAGGGACGCAGGTCATATATGCCACACTGAAAGAGCGAATGGTGAAAGTCAACCGTAGGAAAATATAAACGATACCCGGGGCTCGCCGTCACCAAATCCTCATTTCTCATCATCAGTAAGTGCACTAAAACATAAAACACCACATGAAGAGCGGCAGCAGAAGAGCGAGAGCGTGAGAGAGAAACAGCCAAGGATCACAAGACGAGAGGAAAGCCAGCCACTGGAAATCAAAGACGGGATAATCGCTGTGGGAATGACACACGTCACACGACGAGCGGATAAACATCGTACATCCTGTCAGTTCCTGAAGAACAAAAGCAGGAATCTTTGAGAAAAACGTCATCACCACGCAAAAGACGAACAGGCCGTGAGCAACAAAACAACCGAAGGGAACGAACAGGGAACAGAATGAACGCTATTCGGATCACGTTCACGATGATTGAGCAGCGGATTCGTTTCCATCTGTCACGACAATCCAGCTGAAGATGGAGAAACGTCAGGACAGATCCGCAGAATTCGCACTGTTCTCCATCCTCACCGCGCTTTGAGCTTCATTCGAGCAGCGAATCCAAAGATTCAGTTCATTCGAATCCCGTCAAGAAACACTTTGACTCTAGTTCACTCCACCTCCGAATGAATCAAGGTACAAAAGAATTATATTTTGCATTAAGAAAATGAAGCCTATTTTTAAAGAATTTTAAAAGACCGTTCAGTTATTCTAAATATTGACATTATTTTTTATTAAACGTAACACATTTTATGCCATTAATATAACAAAACGGATATATTCTTTTTTGTTTAAATTGTATTGTAGATATTTTAAATATTAAAATAAATATAAAATTGATACAGATTAAAAGCATTTACACACTGTATTTGTTGCACTGCCTCTAATTTTATGCTTGTTTTAATAACAAACATCTATTTTGTTCGGTTTTAACAGTAATTAGACTTGAAATCATTAAAACTAAAGATAAATAAAAAATAACTCGGAAAACCTAAAATATCTGGACACATTCATGGAGAAATTTGGGATAAAATGTGTTTTAAGAGTGTCCACGATGGCAAATTATCATAAAAATAGGCTTCTTTTTGGTGCAAAATATAATTTATTTTATATTTATAGTAATTTCATATTTAATTTAATAGAATATTTAACGTACATAATTACAATTAAATACTTAAGATAATTATTGTTATTTTAATTAATCTATTAAGAATAATTATTTGAATTATTGAACTATATATAACAGTTTTATATAATGAATAAAACTGATATAAATTATTTAATTTTTGGGTGAATTTTGAGTTGGAAGTGTTTTTGACAGGGTTTGATTCTAACGTAACATTATTGATCTGCTGATCCAGATGCTGATGGTGTTCATGATGAGTGTTGAAGAGTTCGAGTCCCAGCATCTGTTGGGTTTGCGGTTGTGAACACAGATGTCAGGCTGGGTGTTGTGTGGAGTGTGTGGTGGTTGTGAGACCGCGATGTGCAGAGAGGCAGATCTTTGTCCATATTTTTGTGATTCAGATTCATCGTCCTTTTCTGTACTCCGGGGAAGAACTGATCCAGGAGAGCAGCTGAAGGGTTTTGTTGATGCCTCATGGTTGTAGTCTTTGCCCAATCATGACGAACAGGCGGGACACGAGAAGACCTCGGCGCGAACGAGCGCTGAAGACATGTCTGGAGGGAGATGAGAAACACATCACACTGTTCCTGACACACACACACACACATACATACAACACACACACCACACACACACACACAAACCACACACAGACAGAGACACACACACACACACATACAGACAACACAAGTGAACCCGTTACTGACACACACACACACACACACTCTCTCTCTCTCTCACACAAACACACACAACAGCACACACACCGCAAAAAACACACACAAGACACACCACACACACACACACACACACACACCACACACTAACACACACACTCTCACAATCACCCACCACACACCCACACCACACACATCACACACACACAACATGTTACTGACACACACAACACACACACACCACTCTCTCTCTCAACACACACACAAACAAAACACACGCACACAGACCAACACACCCTCACAGAGACACGTCACTAACCACACACACTCCACACACAACTCACACACACATCACACACACACACACACAGATCACACACACTACCACATCTCTCACTCCACACACACACACTGTTCCTACTGACACTAAACACCCGACGTACTAGTAAGACACATAACACACACACACACGCACGACACACTCACAGACACAACACCACACACACTCTCTCTCTCTCACACACACGCACACTCTCACACAGACCAACACCACACACTCTCTCTCACACTCAGCACACCACACCTCTCACACAGACACACACACTCTCATCTCTCTCACCACACACACACGTCACCTCGATCTCTCCACAGACAGACACACACACAACACTCGTCTCTCTCCACACTACACACACTTCTCACACAGACACGACATCACAACGCTCCTCTCTCTCTCACACACGTACACACACTCTCTCACAGACCACACACACACTCTCTCTCTCTCACACACACCACACACCACACTCTCCACAGATGCACCACAACACACACAAGTCTCGCAGGGCGGCAACACACTACGCACACTCTCCACACAGCACACACACTCTGCTCACTCTCTTCCCGCGCACACACACACACACACTCTCACGACACACACAACACACACACGCACTCACTCTCTCTCACACACACACAACACAAGCACACCACAGAACACACACACACTCGCACACTCCTCCACACACACCACACACACACAACACAACACACACACACACCTCTCACACAGGCGAAACACCACACACTCCACACACTGCAGCACCTCCGACACCTACACACACACACTCTCACACTCGGTCACGACACACAGTACACACCACACTACTCACACACACAACACACACACACACACACAGCGCACCACACACAACACATACACGACACACACGCACACTCTCACAACAGACACACACACACCACTCTCTCTCCACACAGACACAACACTCTCACACACACACCACCACACCATCTCTCTCACACACACACACACACACTCTCACACCAGACACACACACACACTCACAGCACTCTCTCTCTCACAGGACACACACACACACACACACACTCACACTCTCGACACACAGACACACAAACACACTCACACACGATCCTCTCTCACCACACACACACACACACACACAACAGTCACACACACTCTCACACCACACTGTTACTGACCATACACACAGACACATAGACCCACACACACTCTCACACTCTCACACAGCCACACCACACACACACACACACACACACACACACACACACCCACACACACAACACACCGCCACACACACACGCACTCGACACCCTCACACGCACACACACACAAACTCCTGTAGTGATGATTTAAGTCGAGTCAGACCTTGCAGACGTTGTGTGAACACTCGGTGGTGACGGGTTGGAAGGACAGCTCCTGAAAACAAACAAACATGAACAGCTGCTCCACCGCTTCCTCAGGAGAGTTTCTAGCAGACCCAACAGAAGTCGTAGGCATCATCACAGTGCTGTCCAATTACTGTTATTGATATAACTATTAGCAGTTTTTTTAATTTAGATTTTTAAAATGTTTTTTATAATGTTATAAAATGTTCTGTTTTCCATTGTAATAAAGAAGACATTTAGTTTTTAAGAAAACATTTCTGTGCAAATTGTTTATAAGTTTTCTCTCACATCCGGAAGAACTTTTGTTCTTCGGCGAGAACGATCAGAAGCTTTGTCAAAGCTTCCCTGCAAAGCTCCAGAAGTAGGGGCCTGTGCAAAAAAAAATCGAATACGATTTTCCAATAATGGGGAGCGGGCATCTCATTCGGCAGGGATAAAAGAAAGCTTACTCACTTGTGATTAGTGAGTAATATCATCCAGACGCACGGGTGCGTTAAAGAGAGGAGCAAGGGGTTGCCAGGCTGCTTTTTGGGGGTCCACAGACATTTTAGGGGCTAAATATCATGTTGTAATATGGGTATAAGGGGTGCAGGCTTTCCAAAACCCATCAGACCATTGTGGAAAAACAACCACAGACTTGGTTGCAACACCCTAGGTTGTGCGATTGGTCTACAACAGAGCCGTAATTCACTGACCATCATGCACACAAAGTCGATTTTAAAATCGCGGCGGCTATTCCTTTGTCCGATTTTGAAGAGCGATTTTGTGTAGCTTTGTCGGTGGACTTACGACTCTGTGTAAGTAAAATGCCAACCCGGCAGTGGGTTGGCCAGTTCTGGGGGCGGTTGTTTTTTTTTCATGTTTCGGGGTATGCGGGTTGAAGCAAGACCCCAATACACCACACTAACGGTGATATTTAGGGCCCGCTTAAAATGTGAATATTACCGAGGGCAAACCCTGACAAAAGAAACGTTATATAGTTTAACCCCGTTGGGGATGGGCAATTTTTTTAATAATCGGGAACCAAAGGATCCTATGAACACGCGACTGGGTTCTAGGTGTTTGGACTAGTTTTTTGACAGTAATGCCAACTGGGCATGTGAGTTTGTTTTGTGAAAAACCTGGCGGAACCCCTAAAGATCTGAACAGGCGGGACGGGCTGGTAGGATATAACTACTAATCCACAGTGAGCCGTCTTTTTACTGAAGGAGATGCCGCAGTGGGGAAAATCTGTATTCGAAGTTTTTTTTTGCCACAGGGCCCTCACTGCGCAGAGCTCTTAGAAACACACTTGTGTAAAAAAATGCAATGCTGTACACAATGAGGAATGTCTGATCTTAAAATAGACAGATATTCTTTAATCAGGTTTTAAGACTAAATGAAATCAATCATTTGGTTGGAGCGTTTGTGCTTGTGTTTTAGAGCAGGTTTTCTTGTTCCTCGGGGGGAGTGCAGGCGTGAGCAGAAGTGTTTTTCCTGGCAGGAAGGTGGGCTTAGGAGAAGCGTCTCGGAGACAACAGGTTCTTCTGCGCTTGAGTTCTGTCTCCAGTTTGTTTCTGGTTTCTTCATGTGACCTCCAGACAATACTGATGATGATCAGATCACATCGATCTGAGTGCAGGGCACCACAAACGATCTCAGCTGCAGTATTGAACATATTACATGAACCCAAATCAATGTTTATGAGAATGTGGAACTGAATATTTCGCCGTTCTGACCGAAAACAGGGACACCTACAAGGCACTGAAGAAACATAAATAACTGACTGAATTCAGGACCAGTTTTTTAGGCTGGCTGGATTTTTGTCGCAGCAACTGTCTAAAGTTTTTGTGTCTATGAAGGTTAGTGTGTAACCCGATGCCGCCGAATCGGAACAGGAATCTCAAGGGGGGCGGCCTCGCTTACCCACATGCTTCGCTGTTTGGTGCTTCGGGTCCCCGTTTCCTGTATCAGATGCCGCGCACTGCTGGTTTTCTGACAGAAACGAACAGCATCTTCGAACGACGTGCAAGCTAATCCTCCTTTCAGAGACCGCGTTGTCGAACCTGCGGCTCCTCCTGTGGCCTCACCCACATCAACACACCTGAACTGACACCACACCACACACACTACACTCAGCAGGGAAGAAGGAGCAACAACACAGCACACCACACACAGACACACCCCAACACAACAAACACACACACACCCACACAGACCACATACACACACACTTGGTTTGTCACAAACATAACGAGATCTTATACTCAGAAATCAGTTTTTTTTTTCCGTCCCCAAAGTTCTTTGTTTGTTTTTTAATCGTTTAAATAATGTTTTCTTGACATCATTCTTTTACATGGTACACATTAAATTTTATTTTATCATAAAGCAGTGTCCCTAATAATTCAATATCATAATCGAAACTTGATACAATGTCCCCACGACCATTTATTAAAAGTTAAATACGTATAAATGGCACATGTTTTTCCTAGGCCCTAAGAAATTGTTTTATTGGTTTGTCTCCCACATGTGTTTTAGCACGTCTCTAATTATTTGATGCAATAAAACAACTTTAATTTATTAAAAATTTATCGTTATAAATAGCATTATGCGATTTTTTTCCCATTTTTTCCATCCGACCCGCCGCACTTCTATAAATTATCTATTTATATATTAAAATTTTTTGTTTTTCCGAGTTGAATGCAAAAACCATTAATTTTTTCCAAAAAGGGGGATTTTATCTTTTTAATGTATTGAAAATTAAACACAGACTTGTATTTTTTTAGCTAAACAAACGGGGCACTTTTACATATTAAATACTTAAAACGGCTGGAAGAAAATTTTGGATGATGATTATTCTTAAAATAAAATTAAAAAAATAACCGTGTTGCCTACTCATTTTTAGTAGTAATATGTCCTTTGCGGAAGCGAGTAAATGCAGTATACTTGGTCCTGCAACCAAATGTCTTTCAAGTGTTTAAACCGTGGTGGCCGCCCCCGACTTATTATTATTGTGGACTACGGTCGTCTCGGTGAATACCTTCATCAGTTTCTGGCTGGTTGCATCCAGACT
Source organism: Cyprinus carpio (assembly GCF_018340385.1). Taxonomy (NCBI): domain Eukaryota; kingdom Metazoa; phylum Chordata; class Actinopteri; order Cypriniformes; family Cyprinidae; genus Cyprinus; species Cyprinus carpio. Next base: position 453,780 of record NC_056617.1, on the reverse strand, counting down.
GAGTGCGTGTGAATGTTATATTGTGCAGTTAATGCTTTGGGGGGAAGCAATCTGGAGTGTGTAACATTATATTAGATCCAGGAGCAATTACAGACATAGTTCCCTTTATATTAGACATGTGTCTCGAATCTGACTGGTAAACACCTTAAACACTCGCACCCAACGAGAATCACTTCACCTGCCTGCTTCTTGATTAAACTACTGCGTTTCGTTCCTGCCCCCTGACCCCCCCGTTCGCATGCCCCCTTTTACGCTTTAAGGCACGCCAAACTTTTTACAAACTCCCCGAGTAAACACTCTATTCCATGGTTTTAGCGTCGCTTGGATTTCCGTGATTCTGGTCCAGGAGGACCTCTCTGTTAGCCCGTTGTGTGGGTCTCCTCTTTCTTTCTTCGTGAGTGTTCCTGCCTCTGGTCTATGGCCGTTGTATTGCTGCTCCGCTCTTCCGTTCCATGGTTTTTCGTCTCCGCAGGGTCTTTCTTTTCTCCTCCTCCTCCTTACCCTGCACTTTCTTTGGAACGAGGGAAGAAAGAAAAAAAAAAAGGGGCGTCCCCCGTGGTAGGCGGTCCCGTAAGTCTCCTCCGGGCTCTTGCTGCTGGCCCGTTCTCTTCTTTCGGCAGCGCGTCGCGCCGCCGCACCCGATTTCGCAAACGTCACCGTCGGCCTCGCGCTTCGTCCCCTTTAATAATAGCCCCATGGACCTCCAAGATACCCAGGAGGATCCTGAGACACACTACAACATTTTTATCAAGGAATAATTGTGCTCCCTAGCAGCACAGAAAGTCAGTCATCAGCAGCATCAGGTATAATTTTTTGGTAAGCCAATAGACAACAATACATTGTAGAGTCACAATTATACATTTTCCCCCTCTTTATGAACAACAAAATCATTAAGGATATAAGATCATGTGCCACGAAGATATTAGTAAATCTCCTCTCTCCTACTGTAAAATTCAAAACTTAATTTTTGATTAGTAATATCATTGCTAAGACTTCATTTGAACAACTTTAAAGATGATTTTTCTCTCAATATTTAGAGTTTTTTTTGTTGCTCCTCAGATTCCCAGATTTTCAATATTTGTATCTCAGACAAATATTTGATGGTATAGATCTCAATTTTTAAAAATGATCCTGTATGACTGGTTTTGAGCCCGGGCACACATATAGGACTTGCCAGACGAGTAAAATCTTTTTCGTACACCTAAAATTGTTTTTATTATAAACTAAATGATTTAAAAAAAAATTATTATATATTTTGTGTGTGTGTTCCGGTCATTCACTTTCTTGGGTATATTTTTTTAAGGCCAATTTTTGGGGAAAAATCATTGTAACAAATTAACCATTTTCCCCTTCTTTTTTAAACCAAAAAACTTTAAAAAGGAAAAAAAACCCTTCCCCGGGTTATTAAAATCTTTCTTCTCCTATTTTAAAAATTTAAAAACCCCCAATTTTTAAAATTAGGTTAAATTAATTCCTTTTTGCTGGATTCCCATTTGCCAACTTTAAAAAGTGTTTTTTCTTTTTTCTATTTAGGTTTTTTTTGGCTCCCCCCTTTTTTTCCCCCCGGGGTTTTCCCCTTTTTTCCCAAACTTTTGGGATGGTTTGGGTCCCCCAATTTTTAAAAATGAACCTGTTGTTTTGGTTTTTACCCCGGGCCAATAAGGATTGAGACAAAAACTTTTTTAAATAAAATTGTTTTTTTAAAACAAAGGTTTTAAAAAAATTTATTAATATTTTTGTGTGTTTTTTGGGTTTTTTTTCTTTTAGGGGAAAAAAATTCCACTACATGAACACACAACACACTCACCAACACCAACACACACACACACACACTCACCTCACACACACCACACACAACCCACACCCACTCACCTCCACGCACTCACACACACACCACACACACACACACACACTCACTCACACACACACCACACACACCACACACCACACACACACAAACAACACGCTCAACACCAACACACACCTCCTCACCACACACCATAACAACAACACACACACAGCAAAACACAACACACATCAACAGACCCCACACACACCACCACACACCCAACTCACCACAACACACCGACAACAAAGACACAAAAACAAAACAGAACAACCACTCATGCACCTCCAAACAACCACACGCACACAACAAACAAAAAAAACCAACAACATCACATCCCACCAAACCCACCAGTCTAAAAAACTTCACCAAACAGACACATACACACATAAAAAAAAACACACAAACACTCCACTTCAAAAAACTCTCCTCTCTCTCTCTAAAAAAAACTACGACACTCACTCTCCTCTCTCTCTCTCGCTCCTCAAAAAGCAAATACAAAACAAAAAAACACTCACACAAACTCTCGTCATCCCTCCGCTCTCTTCCAAAAAAACAAAAATCAAACACTCCTCAAAAGAATCTCTCTCTCCCCGTCTAAACTCCTCTCCTCCGCTCTCGCACAAAACCCCTCGCCCAACGACACCTACACAACAAAACTGTCTCTTCAAGCTCATCATCGCTCTCAATTAAAAAAAAACAACAAACACAAAAAACAACAAAAAAAAAAAAAACAGAAAACATCCCTCGCTCCTTCTCAAAAAAAAAAAAAAAAACTCACCGTGAAAAAAAGAAATAGTTTTTTTAAAAAAAAAAACAAAAAAAAAAAAAAACAAAAACAAAAAAAAAATAAGAAACGTTAAAACGAAAGAAAATAAAAAAAAAAAAAAAAAAAAACACAGGAAGAACAGAAAAAAAAACCGAAACAAAAAATAACCAACAAAAAAAAACACGCCACACGCTCTCCAGAAAAACAAAAATGAGCAAAAAGTTGTTTCTAAAAAGCAAAAACCAAAAAGTGTGGCTTAACGAAAACAAAGGAAAAAACCGAAAACTACCTGCAAAAAAAAGTTACTAAGAGTAAACTTCCTCGACAAAAAAACAAGAAAACAAAAAAAATAAAAAATAAAAAAAAACAAAAAAAAACAGAAAAAAAAAAATTTCAACAAATGAAGACAAAAAAAAAAACAAAAAAAACTTAACTAAAAATAAAATCAAAAAAAGAAATCAAACGTGTGTCTGTGTGTGTGAAAAAAAAAAAAAAAAAAAAAAAGAAAAATCAATCGAAGAAAGAAAATAAAAACAAAAACAAAAAGAGAAACAAAAACAACACACTGTGTACATAAAAAAAAAAAAAAACAAAAAACCGAAAACAAAAAAAAAAAAAAAAATTTGTGTGTGAACGAGACAGAAAACAGAAGCAGAAACTGGGGGTCGTAAAAAAACACCAAAAAACAATAAAAAAACAACAGAGATAAAGCAGAAAAGAAAACATAAACACAAATAAACATAAAATATAAAGAAAAGAAAACAAAGAAACAAAGAGAAAACAACACAAACAAAATAAAAAAAACATAATATCCTAAACAAAAGAACAAAAAAAAAAAACATAAAAAAAAAAAAAATAAAAAAACAATAAAGACAGAGAGGGAGTGTGTGTGTGTGTGTGGTGTGTGTGTGAGAGAGAGAAGACAGAGAGAGAGGTGTGTGTGTGTGGTGTGAGAGAGAGAAACACAAGAGAGTTGGTGTGTGTGGTGTGTGTGTGTGTGTGGGTGAGAAGAGGAGAGAGAGTGGTGTTGGGTGTGTGTTGGTGGAGAGAAGAACAGTAGAGAAGTGTGTGTGTGGGGGTGTTGTGTGTGACTGAGTGTGAGTTGTGTGTGTGTTGTGTGTGAGAGAAAGTGTTGTGTGTGTGTGTTGTGTGTGAGAAACAAACATAGTAGTGTGTGTTGGGTAAGAGTTTTGTGTGTGTGGAGTGTGTGTGTGTTGTGTGGTGTGGGTGTGAGTGTGTGTGTGTGTGTGTGTTGTGTCATGGATGAGTGTTCATGTGTGTTGTGGGAGTAAATGTGTGTGTGAAGTACGTTGGTGTGTGTGTGGGAACTGTGCACAAAAAAAAAAAAAAAAGCGTGTGGGTGGGGGAAAAAAAATGTGGGGGGGGGGATGAGGGGGGTGGTGGGGTGTGGGTGTGTGTGTGGGTAAAGTTAAAGGTGTGTGTGGTTCAAACAAAATAAAATCGTTCATTGGTGTGTGTGGTGTTGTGTGTGTGTGTTTCGGTTCATGGTGTGGGGGGGGGTGTGGGTTGGGGTGCCGTGAGTGGGGGGGTGTTGCGTTATCATGTGTGGGGGGGGTGTGGGGGGGGGGGTGAGTGTGTGGTGGGTGTGGGCGTGTGAGTGGGTGATGTTCGTTCATGTGTGCGGGAGTGGGGTGTTGTGTGTGAGTGTATGTGGTTCGTTCATGTGTGTGTGTGTGTGTGGGTGGTGGGGGGGGGGGGGGGGGGGTGTGTGTGGTGTGAGTGTGTGTGTGTGTTCGTTCACGTGTGGGTGTGTGTGTGTGGTGTGTGTGAGTGTATGGTGTTCGTACGGGGGTGTGTGTCGTGTGTGTGTGCGTGTGAGTGTGTGTGGGTTCGTTCATGTGTGTGTTGTTGTGTGTGTGTGTGTGTGTGTGTGTGTGTGTTTGTGTGTGTGGTGTGTGTGTTACCTTATAAATGCCGCCAGTAGCCGGTTTTCCCCGCCTCCGGTGCGTATTTTGCTGATCCGTCGCCCTTGGAGCTGCGATGATCACTCTCACTGGTTTTCCCTTCCCGCTCTCCCAGTTGCGAGACTCCGCCCCCGTCCCCGTTGTCGTTCAGAGGGGCGTCACAGTTCAGCGCCAGAGCCCTTAGAGGTCAGAGGTCAAGAGGGGGCATGAACAGTCACAGTCACATGCAGAGAGGCGTGTGGAGCTGAGAGCCGCGGTGATCACCTGTTTCATGTGGTGTGAGCGTCTGATCGAACGAGTGCTCGCCGATGCGCTTGTTCCCGAGAGATGTCACAGACCTCCGCTGGGGATGTGTAGTGAAACTCATCGCCCGCGGTCCTGCGCCTCTGAACACACACATCAATCATAACAGGAAACAAAACAATTATTCAAGCCTTTTATGAAAGCGTGTTTCTGTACAAAGGTAAAAATTGCAAATATTGCAGAGCAATCACGATTTTATATCTCAAAATTTAAACTTTTATTTTCAGAATTAAGTTTATATGAGTTACACATCTTTTGCCCCATTTTGACTTTTTTTTTCCTCGCAATTATCTATTTTTTTTTTTTCCACCACAGAATAAAAAAACTATATATAAAAGGTTAATTGCTCACAGTTCTGACTTTACACCTCGCATTCAATTTAAATTTCATTTCAATTTTTTGCTTTCATGGAGAGAATATTTTTATTAAAAAAAATTTTTTAAAGTTTGTGTATATATATTACAAAATATTTTGATTTTATCATATATTTTTTTAAAAGTTTGTGTATATGTTTTTTTTTTTTTTTTTAGTTTAATATCATATTTGACCATAAGGCTTTTATGGAGCTCATATACAGTGAAATATGAAGCTCAATTTTATTCAAGAGACTCAAACTGAGCAAAAATATGAATCTGATGCAGATGCTGATATTTCTATGATGAAATTCTGATGCTTGTAAATCAATGAGATCTTTATAACAGTGCAGCAGATAGTGACATAAAATGATCTCAATATCAGTCGTGGCTCTTTATCTCCAGTAATATGTCTTAGTAAGATGAGATCGCTTAGAAA